>NC_036639.1:9449442-9749442 GCF_002806865.2 Cucurbita pepo subsp. pepo | reverse complement strand
CGGGAAGCCAAAAGCAAAGTCATGAGAGCTTATGCTCAAAGTGGACGATATGATACTATTGTGGAGAGTTGTGTTCATCTAACAGATCAAGAGTTTACAATTCGAGAATAAATAGGTGAGACGATTGAGGTATAGGGATTGTTGGCTTGGAACTCGAGCAAGTCTCCCCTCATACACCGGGAAGGCTTCTAGCTTCTCCGCCTGAAGTGAGTCTTAATAATAAGGGTGAGCCTTCGCTCTATGGAGGTTAGAGGCGCAATTCAATTCTTTGAGTTGACCCTATATTTCTTTCTTTCTCTTTTTTGCGAAATTCGGTCGGAACACCGCCCCTTTCAAGCACCAGAACCTGCTCATACTCAGATAGCGTTGCTGACGGCAGCCGACACATACTTTTATACCAATACTTAAATAAAGAAATTTCTAAGAATATGAATGCAAATAATGACAAAGCATGACCATGTGATCCATAACTTACACCTCTTCCAAACATCGAACCATATTCAATCGAGTGACGACAACTAAGGGCCCTACCGATACCGAAATTCTACATGTCTAAAATATTGACTAATTCATTTGATTGAGAAATTTTTCAGTACTATAAGAATATGAATGCTTCCTTCGTTTTTCTGTCATGTTAATATAGTTTTAATAAAGACGTGGAGTCCACCCGNATTCTACATGTCTAAAATATTGACTAATTCATTTGATTGAGAAATTTTTCAGTACTATAAGAATATGAATGCTTCCTTCGTTTTTCTGTCATATAGTTTTAATAAATANTGAATGCTTCCTTCGTTTTTCTGTCATGTTAATATAGTTTTAATAAAGACGTGGAGTCCACCCGCATTTAAAAAATATTTATAAAGATGAAATTATTATGTGAATAAAAAAAAAAAAAAAGAATGATATTCTCTAATACTAAAATATTTTTGGAAATTTTATTATCATTTTATTGAGATAATGTAGGGCCCATATAATTAATATATATATATCAACCAATCACAATTCAGAACCCTAACTCCTATTACATCAAGATTGTGACACCTCATCCTGTCTTAGTTATGGGCCTCATCTGGGCCCACCGTTTTCTCTTGTTTTGTGGGCTCCAACTTCACCTAACAGGCCCAATCTTTCTTCCTTACACATTTTCGGCCATTTTTCCATTTTTTTTATTATATATATTAGAATTACCTATTCAATTTTCCTACGTAACCTCTATATATCTTTTCCCCCATCTCTCATGAATTTTGAAAAAAAAAAATAAAAAAATTAATTAATTAATTTTTTAATTTTCAATTCAAAATTCACGTTTTTTCTATAGAAAACATTCCTCAAATGTTGTTTATAATTTAATTAATTGAGAGAAATAAATTAATATCTTAGGGGTAGAAATAGTTAAACTTTTAATTAAATATGAGAAAATTAAATAATAATATACTTTTTA
The DNA here is from genome assembly GCF_002806865.2 of Cucurbita pepo subsp. pepo. Taxonomy (NCBI): domain Eukaryota; kingdom Viridiplantae; phylum Streptophyta; class Magnoliopsida; order Cucurbitales; family Cucurbitaceae; genus Cucurbita; species Cucurbita pepo. Next base: position 9,747,998 of record NC_036639.1, on the reverse strand, counting down.
TTTTAAGACAATTTTCGAAAATGTTAATTTTGGTCCTTATATTTATATGAAGAAGAAATTTGTATTTGCCAACTGGAGTTTCTTATTCCATTTTTTAAATACGAAAGTCCAAGCCAGAGTGTTACCAGCCATACACGTGTACCTTCTGCGATGGGTCGAGATGGCGTGGAATTTCCTAGCTGTAGAGTGTTGACAAATGGGCGCATATCACCATAATTAATTCGTGTACGTGTCGCCATTTAAGTGGCCTCATAAAGGTGGGTGTGCAAACTCCAAGTATTTAAGTGCGTGATTATCTAAATAAATTTTTTATCCCACGTGGCACCTTCCTTATGACTTTGCTTGAGAAAACCCATCACTGTTCAGGATTCAGTACATCTGATATGAAATTATATTCCAGCTCATTACTACACGTGGCACCAGTGTCGAGGGTTCTCCCGTGGAGAGTAAAATCCCACAACATCGGGCCTTGTTTAAATGCAAATTAATTAACTCATTATTTATCTCATATCATAAATACAAATTGCATTTTATTTAAAAAAAAAATAATTTTGAAAATTTAGGACTATTTTTGACGCAACGTACTCACAATTTTCATCCATAATTGAATTTTTGGATTATATATATACATTTCAACTTTGACTATTCAATAATTATTTAATTTTTAAAGATGTTTTTTTAATTTTTTTTATTATATATTTTCTTTAAAATGGTATATTCTTTTAAAAAACAATATCTAAATTAAACTTCACACTTCTAAATAATAATTAAAAAAAAAATAGAATCCAAGAAATTCATGTTTATTAATTTAATATTGGGTTTAGTAAAATTTAGAATTAAAAAGAATATAGATGGAATTATAGAATAAATGAAGGTTATAATAATAAAATAGAAAAATAAAGTGATAAGATATTAAGAAATGAAAACGAAACGGAGCCGTTTGGATGGAAAAAGAAAGGTGTGCTAATAGTCAAACAAATGGAGGAAATCACAAATTTTGTCCACTTAAATGCAACCATATTCATATTGCATTTTATATTTCATTATTTTACACTTTTATTTCTCCACATATATATAATATTTTCTTAACTACCTAAATTTAAAATTCAAAAATCTATTACTATTAAATAATTTATTGAATGTTTTTTTTTTTTTAAAAATTAGAGATCAAATAGATATAAATTTAAAAATTAACGTATGATTAAACCTTATAAGATAGTTGACCTTAAGAATAAGAGATTATATCATGATCTATACGAATTGAATTGAATTATTTTTAATGTAACCTACTGATAAGCGCCTACAATGTTGGAATTTGTAAAGCTAGAGGTCCTTTTAGAATCCTTGCAAAACGTTCACAAAGAAAGCTAACTTAACGGATTGATTCCAACTAAGAGCTGGTTAGAAGATGAATGACTCTTAGATCGAATTTGGAATCTATGATGGTCACTGTTACATAGCAAGACAATTCACTCCAGAATTAGCTTGATCAAAACTAATTCAATGAATCTGTTTAAACATCAAACCTAAAGCAAGATTTGAAAAAGAATAACACCAAAAAGGTATCAGGAAAACACAAAAGTTTTTTTTTTCAAGATTTTTTTTTGTTCGATAAAACTGAGGCGGCCATGACCCAACAAAAAAAATGACATCCAGCAAACAGATTGGAGTTTTCCATTTTCTAAAATTTCAACCTAACCGGAATAAAAAATGTAATTCAACCCAACTTTTATAATTTTTGTTCACCACCAACACTTCCAAATTCTTTCATAATCAAAAATCAAATCCCTCTCCAAAATTTTAATGTATGTCCGGGCAAATATAGAAAAATATTTGAAAAGATCTCTAACCATTTTTAAATGCCAATAAATATTATATAAATCATATAAATTGATGGATCTCTAATCAATCACTTCATTAGTACATAACATTACGAGAATATGATGTTATTTAATAGTTAATTAAACCTAATACAAACCACGACAAAAGAACACGTATCGGTAGCTTATATTTCAAGCCTATTTTTGATATATTAATCTGACAACAATTCAACTAGTTAAGATATATGTCATTGATAAATCTATTATACTATATGTTATTGAACTTGTAAAATAATAATAAAAAAAAAGGTTGAATATCTCAGTATAATTATTATGTTTATGAAGTTGAAACGTCTATCTCTCGTTTTAGTATTTATTAAGCTATAAAGAAAGACGTCAATTCAATTATCTCAGGTAACGTCATTTACTTTCAAACTTAAATACTTCACCCAATTGATTGGGACAGATCTTACGCTGAAGTAAAATTATTAAATTAAAACTTTAGGAAATTGGATTGAAGTTTTAAAAGGTGGATCAAAATCTTGAATGTTGGAACCATTTTTGTTATGGAGATATATCGATTTCCATTGATTTGGATTTGTTGTATGAGGAGGAGTGGCTTAAGGCAGCTACACGTTGTAACGAATGAAGTCCAAATCAGTATTACTCTCCCGTCCCCACGTTTCATAACGATCTAAAGATGTTGGAACTAAACAATCTTTCTTTTTGGACTTTTCCATCTTTAATCATTTTGTTTCTTTTAGTAAATAGGCTACTCGATCCATCAAAAGACTTGAAAGCTTGCCTAGCCNAAACAATCTTTCTTTTTGGACTTTTCCATCTTTAATCATTTTTTTTCTTTTAGTAAATAGGCTACTCGATCGGTCAAAAGACTTGAAAGCTTGCCTAGTCTTAGGTCTAGGTCGAGTTCGTGAGGGCGTAGTCTTGGCACACCTACAATTTAATGAATTTTGAGAGAAGCCCAGATCGGAATTTGTCCTCAATTATTTTTACTTTTCTTTCTAGATTTAGATGATGCACATAAACCGAGGGCAAAACCGGCAGGTTAGAGACTACAGAGAATCCATATCTAGATCCATTTTGTGTATTTATGTTTTCGCCGTTTAAAACTTACGTTGGTTGTTTAAGTTTTAAATGAGAATGGTTTTAAATGTTTTACTTGGTGTTTATGGAAATATTTTGAAATTTATGATTGGTTATCGGAATTTATTATTGACGTCAATAGTAACTCCTGTGAATCGCTTTGTCGATGAGCAGNTTTTGAGAGAAGCCCAGATCGGAATTTGTCCTCAATTATTTTAACTTTTCTTTCTAGATTTAGATGATGTAGATAAACCGATGGCAAAACGGGCAGGTTAGAGACTACAGGGAATCCATATCTAGATCTGTTTTGTGTATTTATGTTTTCGCTGTTTAAAACTTACGTTGGTTGTTTAAGTTTTAAATGATAATGGTTTTAAATGTTTTACTTGGTGTTTATGGAAATATTTTGAAATTTATGATTGGTTGTCGGAATTTATTATTGACGTCAATAGTAACTCCTGTGAATCGCTTTGTCGATGAGCGGTGTTACAACCCAAACAATCTCAAGCAAAATAAATTGTGTCTAAGGGAGAATACTTCTCAAGTAATGGTGAGTTTTCCAANATAAATTGTGTCTAAGGGAGAATACTTCTCAAGTAATGGTGAGTTTGCCATTAAGAAGAATTCACCTCAGCTTCGANCAAGTAATGGTGAGTTTTCCAACCATGGGAGAACCAACTCGAGGAATTCAAAGCATTGAAGAATCAAACCCTAGATGAAGATGACTTCGACCAAAACTTCCATGAGCAAGGAGTTCGAGTTAGGGACCAACCCCTTAGATCTCCAAGCCCTATTAACCTTGTATGAAATTGCCTCAACATTTGCCAAAGGAGGGAAGACTCGAGGAGCATGGACGATACTCATGAACGTTACACCAAAAAAAATGAAAATCAAAAATCAAAATTGGTACGTTCTACCTAATGTGGTTGAGACAAACTCGATTTTCTTTGTTGAGAAGTGACACAAATCTACATTACAATACCCACATTCAATGCAATCCAGCCTTGTAAGTGTGAGAGAGTTGACTTTTTGTATCAAAGATTAAATGCTGATTGCTGTACGTTTGACTCTTTTTGCCTCTATTTCTCTCTCTTTTTCAATATATATAAACCTCTACATATACACAACCCTGAATTTGCTTTGTAAACCTTCCCTTGCATTCCATTTCTATTATGAGCTAGAGCCCAAGAACACGAACACGAACACGAACACGAACACGAAGATCAAGTTCATCAATGATGGGAAGGCATCCATGTTGTGACAAAGTGGGCGTGAAAAAAGGGCCATGGACGCCTGAGGAAGATATCATCTTGGTTTCTTACATTCAAGAACATGGGCCTAGCAATTGGCGATGGGTTCCAACAAATACTGGTCAATCCCTTCTTTTTAGCCTAAAGTTTTGATTTTTTGAGTTGGGTTTTTGCATTTAATTCCCGGTGTTAATTTTCTCACCTACCCATTTCCTTATTGCAATTATGTTCTCAGGTTTGCTAAGATGCAGTAAGAGCTGTAGGCTAAGATGGACCAATTACCTCCGACCCGGAATCAAGCGAGGAAACTTCACTGATCACGAAGAGAAAATGATTGTTCATCTCCAAGCTCTTTTGGGTAACAGGTAATCACTATAAACGTTTCGAATCTTCCCTCCGTCATTGAAATTAAAATCACGACGATTTTGTCGGTGTTGTGTAGATGGGCAGCCATAGCGTCGTACCTTCCGCAAAGAACAGACAACGACATAAAAAATTATTGGAACACGCACTTGAAAAAGAAGCTGAAAAAGATGCACTCAGGGTCAGATGGTGCCCAAACTAGAATCTCAAAAGGGCAGTGGGAAAGAAGGCTTCAAACAGACATACACACAGCCAAAAGAGCCCTTTGTGAAGCACTTTCCTTACACAAACCAAGCTCATATGAAACCATGGAAGCATCAAAACCCCAACAATCAACTGCAACTTATGCATCAAGTGCTGAAAATATAGCCAAATTGCTTGAGAATTGGATGAAGAAATCACCAAAATCTTCCACACAAAGTGAAGGATCACAAAGTGGAATGAATTACAACAACTCACCGGAGGTGAATTTGGATGATTCCTTGTTTAATTTCAATGACAATAGCAATTCTCCTTCAACCTCTACAACAAATCAAGTTCCTCCTCTAAGTTTCCTGGAGAAGTGGCTGTTTGATGATGGAGCTTTGGCTCATGTTCATGCTGATCATATAATTAGTGTGTCATTAGAAGCTGAAACATGATGAACAAACACTTTTTACAATAAATATCCTTGTGGGAGGTAAGAACAAAAGTGTAAATTAACATGAAATTACATGCTCTATACTATATCTATGCATCTATATATATATATATGGAAATAAAAATCATATGTTATAATTTCTCCCTGATCTCATACATCACCATAAGTTTTGTATGTTAAAGTAAGATCGGGATTCACTTTAATTACGTCGGCATAATATTGTTAACATAGATTGTCTGCTTTAGTCCGTTACGTATCACTTTCAGCCTCATAATTTTAAAACACTTCTATTAAGGAGAAATTTTTACACTCTTATAATAAATGTTTCGTTTTCCTCCCTAATGTGAGATCTCATAATCTACCCTCGTTGAGGGCCCAACGTTCTCGTTGGCATACTGACCAGTGTAACAGCGAATTTAGATTAGCTTAACTTTTTTTTTTTTTCTTCGTATGATTATAAGTTTATCCACCTTTTACCGACCTTTTTTAAAATGAAAAGTCTTACAAATTAAAACTTTTAATGTTTGTCTAGTTTGTTCTTGTGGACCATATGAACACAACTCGATAGTTTGAACGGGTGGGAAATTGGGACCATTGTCTTTACACCACACCGTTCCATTAGCTCAATTCATCGATCTTAGTCTAGTTCAACTGATTTAAGTATATATGGTTGGAAAACGAAGATTTCACCTTAACCATTATTATATTAGCAAAAACTATCATTAAAAATATTACAAAATCTAAAATCACTCCTTTGGATTATTATTTAGAAGTAATTAAGTAACAAAACTAAGTAAGCTTTGGGTTAGGATTTTGTAAATATTTTCAAGGGTATTTTGGTCAATTAACCATCCATTTAATTTAATTATATACTTTGTAATATTGGACTATATTCGGCCCATTAAGCACATTGAATTGGGCTTCACATTGCCAACAATTAGTCTCACTTGGCCCACACTCTCCACTCTTACCTATTTTCTAATTAATTATTTTATTTATTATCTACCTTTATATTTTTAATTATATATTTAATATTTGTGAGATTTTCAATATTATTCTACTTGATATACCACATAACTCTCGATATAGCAATAAAAGCAAGACGTGTAAGCATATCAACTCATCAAATTCCCATTAAAATAGGATCAACACAAGGAAAGGCACTTGCCATTTGTTGGTTATTAGGAGCATCCCCGAAAACGTTAGAGTTGAAATATGCCTTTCGAATTAGTGGATGCTGCCAAAGGGAGTGACAATGCAGTAAAAAGAAAGAGACTCATAGGATAGTCGAGGCAAATAGAGCTTTTGCACATTTTCGTTAATCCATGAACAGGATCTATATAGACATATAAACCCATGGATCCATATGTCTCGATCGGAAAACAAACGATGTAAAAATAAAGAATCGAAATTGATCAATATATTCTCGAAACAAAAGACGAAACATAAATCATAGATCAATTAAGTCAAGCCCTCCCGAAAACTTGCTTAAGAATAAGAAAGAGAACTATTTCTACCGTTATTTGTTGCATCATATTTTTACCTTCAATTAACAAATAACCTAATAAAGTTGTTATTTTGAAACGAAACCTACCCTAAAATTTAAGGGCATAATTGAAAGTTATCCCTTGTCCAACACATTTAGAACCAAACATTCATTGGATAATAGAAATCTACACTTTAAAACGACAAAATTTTTAAAAGTTTAGAGACATAATAGAAATTTGTCCTAAACGTTCATCATCATCGGACGTTTATCCAATGGAAGATAAGATTTATGGATTTTGTAGTTTTCATTAACCAAACGTATGTGAAGTTGAAGCATGTATGGAAATGAATGGATGAAGACATGAAAAAAAAGAAAGAAAAAAAAAAAGGACAAAGACAGACAGAGATGGATGTGTACAATGTTAAAAATTGAGAGGAATAGCCTTTTCAAGTCACTGTCTGTCTGTCCCAAACCCCACCACAACACCCAGCTCAACTTTGTCATTTTTAGCTTATACTCATTATAACTTTGCTACCCATTCCTTTTCTTTTCTAACCCTCCAAACAAACAAAAACTACGCTACAAATCCATTTTCGTTCTTAGCTAACTCAGTTATATACACGTTCATATAGTTTTATACACACTTATAGATTCGTTCCTTCAATTTATAACAACTTTGATACTAATTACTAATTCGAAGAAGAATCAGAGAAACTCGACACATTCTTATCAAATTCATTTCATATCATTGGTAATGACAAACAACAGTAAAGGGTTTGGATATCAAATCACAATGAAGTTGATATGTGGATACCAAAGTTCAATGAATTTGAGGGTTTGAGTAAAATCTAAAAATGGTTGAATACAGCAAGCAATGCACATGCAAACGTTTGAATCTTTGGTTTCAAAATTTGTTCTTATGAATTGACAGAATTGATTAATCATATGATTTAGTTAAATGAAATAAGAATATATGGCTAATCTAGGCTTGTTTTTGTCGATTAAATCACTCACTTCAATATCTAATCATCCAAATCATCCAAAAAAAAAAAAAAACATTAAAAAATGAATTGTACTCCAAGGCCTTCAAATCAAAGGATGAATGTTGTTAACCAATTATTCACCATTGGCAGCCAAGAAAGAAAGCAAAAGCTCCACATGTATGGTATTAAAAAAATGCCAACATTATCATAAACAACAAACTAACCCACAGCACCACAGCTATAGGGAGAGATCTAAATAGGGTTCTTCAAAATTAGGTCAGCTTCTACTAAAGAATTCATGGCTATTGTATTTCAAAGCTGTGTGATGTGATTGGATATCTGTGGGGCCTCCTTGTGGGAGTGATATAATAATATTTCTTTTCACTAATGATTGCTTCAAAGATAAGGTAACTTCTATTTATATGAGGTCATGGTTTGATCTATGCTGGCCCCGGCTATCAATTTTTAGCTAATTTACACATCACTAAATGGGGTTTTGTGTTGATTAAGTAGTTAACCAAGATGAATCAAGTTTGAAATTATTGATACTCATTTGAAATTATTGATACTCATCTCTGAAAATCCTCTAAATATGATACCCATTTTCCCAATGAACAAACAGAATCAAAATAACAAGGGGAAAGGGTCAAGAAATTTGTTCTTGACAATACACCACTCAGCTGCAGTGTTTTACTTTTCCTTTTGTCTGTTCTTTTGAATCACCAATAGTCACTTCTATTCGAGGAAGAGACTTTACAGACACGAAAAGGAAAATGTAACGGCCTAAGTCCACCGCTACCCGATATTGTCTTTTTAAGTTTCCACACCATTACAAGGGGTGTTTCGTTCTCCTCCCCAATCAATGTGGGATATTATAATCCACTCATTTTTAGGGCCCAGCATCCTCATTCGCACTCATTCTTACGTGGGACCCTACCAAATCTACCCCCTTCGAGGCCTAGCGTCCTTACTGGCACAACGCCTCGTGTCTATAAAAAGGGTGTTTCGTTCTTCTCCCCAACCAACGTGGGATACGATAGAAAAACAAGAAAATGGAGAAGAAGAAGAAGAAAAGCAAATCAATACACAATTTAATTACAAATCTCTTATGTTTCAAACAACAATCATTCTTAGTGACATCAATATATATGAATATGAATAATGAAAAGGGTGTTGTTATATTATATAATTTTGGAAGTTTTCAAGCATTTGGAGGAAAGTATTCACAAACCACTTCAGTTTCAACTTCTCTTCTATGGAAGTTCCTGTGGCAGCCACAAGCAGCACAAGTAAGAGCTCCATTAGAGCCTTCTTCACCATTTGCAAGAAATTCTGTGCACCCATCAACAGCATATCCACCAATATTGGCAGCATGATTCTTTTGGCACTCTCCATATCTAACCAAGCTTCTCACAGCTGATGATGATGTGCTGCTGCTGCTGTTCCTATTTGATGATCCATCTGTTCTTTTCACAATCACTTGGCGTTTCTTCATCATGGTGATGAGGGGTTTTGAAGAACAACAATACAAGGAACCCTAGGCTTGTGAGATGAAGAGATGAAATGGGTTTCACTCATTCAAATCTATAAAAGAAAGTGGGAGAGGAAGAATCCAGATTCCTTTTGACTCACTACAATTATGCCCTTTATCTCTCCATTTTTGGTGCCCTATGAGTACTAATCCTAAACCCTAGCCATGCTAGAGAGCTCTTATTTATAGGGCTTTGCTAAATAGTAGTGCCAAACCAATAGGAGAGAATATGTTTCTAACCTACAAATAATGGATGCTTAATAGTTCCTATATGCATCCCGATATCATGATCGGGAGAGAAGCACGTACAAACAGTCACTGCTAATAAATATTGTCTACTTTGACTTGTTGCGTATCGTCATCAGCCTCACAGTTTTAAAACGCGTCTACTAAGGAGAGGTTTCCATACTCTTACAAGGAATGTTTTGTTCCTCTCTCCAATCGACGTGGGATCTCACAATCCTCTCTCCTTGGAACCCCAGCGTCCTCGCTTGTACACTGTTCGTTGTCTGGCTCTGATACCACTTGTAACAGTCAAATGTAATGTCTGCTTTGACCCATGACGTATCACCGTTAGCCTCACGGTTTTAAGATGCGTCTGCTAGGGAGAGGTTTCCACACCCTTGTAAGAAATGTTTCGTTCCCATCTCCCACCGATATGAGATTTCACAAGAGCAACTTTTACTCTTTCAATGTGTGAAGTGATCGTGATATTAATATGTTTCTCTCCCCAAGTTTCTTACCATCAATAATTTTAAAAGAGTTAGTCTTAAAATTCTTATGCGTTGGTAAGATGAACGGAGAAGAGAACAATTGTTCGGTTCTTTTCTTCTTTGTTTTACCTTTACAATAGTATGATAATATCGTTCCGTTAACGATTAAAAATACGTATTTGTGGTAAAGTTTTATCATTTACCTATATACGCATGATCTTATCCCGTTTTAAAGAACGTGAGAGTATATTTGCATGCGGAAAAGAAAAGAATCTAAGAAGAAATGTTGGAAGACAAAGATTGACACTCAAATTCATCTTGTCCACCAATACCCACCAAAAACACAGAGAACAACTTCCACATTATCCTGCTTTCAAATTAATAATTCTTTTTAAAAAAGTATATCAACAAAGCCCCCATTTTTATTTTGTTATAAACTACTCCTACTCCATGCTGCTACCTGTTTTTGGGGTCTCTGTCTTTGGATATTATAAATATTTAAAAAATCATTATATATATATATATATTCATATATTCCGTTTTGTGGAAGACATTTCAACAAAATAATTGCAATTCCTCGTGTGTGAAGTACACCCATTACATTATTTTATGGTCCTAGTTTGTATTCTATTTAAATGTTGTGAACGACAAGATTGGACTTCCAATCTCTCCTTTGTTTCTCATTCTTGACATGGTATCAGAACATTATTCTTCGAACCCATTAACGAAAAAGAAAAAATAAAAAGATAAGGTCATTCCATTCGACAAAAGATCCACACCCAAGTTCTATAGCTTTGGGTCCGCTATCCCGATTATGATTTTCCTACCCCCAGAAGGAAAAGTCCTTCCCTTTTTGGCCGGTTGTGGGCGAGGCGGGATTTGAACCCCCAACACCGTGGTTCGTAGCCACGTGCAAATCAAGACTTGGGTTTGATTCATTCTTGGAAAGTAGCCATTTTTTGGTGTGTGTGTGTGTATGGCCCATTTCCAACAGTTCTTGGCAGCTCAAAATGATTCCCCCAACTTTCTACCCTGGCCCTGAATTTTGCATCAAATCAAACACTTACACTCATTCGATCAAACAAAGTGTGGCCAATTCGCTACAATCATTTATGAGCTTAAAATAGCAACAAAAAAAAAAAAAAGAAAATTGTGGGTTTGGTTGGTGTGTTCTTCATATATGTATTCAAAGCTAAACCTTAAAAGAGTGTATGAAATGATAAGAATGATTGGGTGTTCATGGTAGGTTTGGACGTACAAGCGTAGATAATTGAAAATTGTTAAGTTTATTTTATTTGTGGGTTTGTGTGTGGGAAAATGAAGGTGTAAATATATGGATTTGATAGTGAAAGAAGTGGGTTTGTTCAAATCAACTATGAATACGTCTCTTTAATCCCCCCACTCTCCACCATGGAGCCGTATGTATCCAAAGTCAGGCTTTGTTTTTTTTTTCAATGGGCGGCAATATGTGCTTATTTGATACCCTTTTTTAAAGTGAAGTGGGACAATTTCACATGCTTCTCAATCAAACCCTTTCTCAACGCAAAATTCTAATTAATCTAATTTGCATCATTAAGGCGTTATATTTTTTGTACACGAATTCGACGCTTTTCTACATCTCCTGTGATCTGGTCACGGCGATTACGATCAATTGTGAAACATTCACAAGTTTCTAATTTGGAGTGTTTCTAATTTGGAGTGTGGGTGCAGGCTGCAATGTCCGTGGCTTGCTTTGCTTTGTTGCCCTTTTATTCATTCATTTGCCTTTTAGAAAGAAAAAGAAGAACACTTGATTTGCAGCAAAAAGGGAAGTTTTTCTCCAACACTGCCATTTCATTCTTTCACATAAAACACGGCCCCCAGTTTGTGGTAACATAACAACATTCCTTTAATAAAACCCTCCAACTTTGTTCAATTAAATGGATATTCCAATCTATATAGTGATCCACCTCATTCTTTCAACTTTCAACCACTATTCTTTTTATGTCATACCTTAGTAGGTAAGGCTAGAGATGTCCACTCGGTGGAGCGGAGACGAGAAGCCTTCTTGGTTTCCACCCCACCTCCTATTTCAATCTCTATTTTCATGAATTTCTTCATTTATTTGTTGAGAATCCAAGTAAAGATTCCTGAGGATTGGATTTCCTAACCGGAAGGGGATGGAGAATCTGATCTTCATCCCCATTTAACTAGTATGGAGAAATCTCTCTACACTCCCCTTTTCATTTTGTTGTGATTGACTGGATTAGTCTCAAGTGGGAGATTGTTGGGATATGGGATATGGAGCCTCATGCCTAGATCTGTCGGAAGATGTATTTGGAAGATATTTCATAAAGATCGGATAGAGATATATATCGTAAAGATTTAATAAATATATATTTGTTAGATCATATGTCGTAGGTTTAAATCTTTGGAAGCTAGTATTTTCTAGTATTATGTGTATTCTGTACGTACTTGAAGTCATCAATACAAATCTTTTAGCCAATATTCTCCTTGTATTTTCTCTATTCGATTCTTTGGGTTCATTTATATGGAGTGTGTGCGTTGTTGTGCGATCCTAACACATTTTTCGTTTAAATAGGGATTGTTCACCTTGTCCCGGTGAATCCTCTTATGTCCCAGCCGGTGGATTAAATGGACATATCTCTTTTCTCTCAATTTATTCCACTAGTATTCCTTGTCTTGATTGGGAGAGGTTGCAAAGGGGTCCCTATTAAATAGATGGAGGAGGCCCGAGTTTGGGCATAAAATGACATGAATCGAAGGAGAATCTATGGTTTGAATCCCGAAGTAATGGCTTGGTTTGGTCGGGTTTGGTAAAAGAGAATAATGATGGGCTCATATTTGTGGGCTGAAAATGGGTGGACATTTGAGAGGACAAAGCAACCACCCACTAATCATACTCATTGGACTGCCCCCACTCACTGCCTTATTCTCTTTCCTTTTAGGCCCCTCAATTGCTCACCCCCATCCATCAAACACGACAAAATTACACACAACATTCTTTACCCTTTCTCTTCTTCTCTCTCTTTCTTTACTTCAATATGTGTTAAGGGTAGCCCATCTAGTATTGTATGCTCAATTTGGGAACCCCATCAGTTCCATTTAATGCCCGTAGTACTCGAGCCGTCGTACATACCTACGACTCTTACCAATTTAGATGTAAGATGTCTTTACGGGCACTAACTTCTAATGATATTAGTTATATGGTGTTAGCACAACTTTTCTCGAGTGGTTTTTGTGGATGCATCTTTTGAAACATGTTTTTTTTGAGGCTGAACAAAGGTTTGTTGTACCAATTAGTGAAAGAAAGCGTGCGTAAAGCATGATTTGAGAAGGAAAATGTGGCATTATTGTCTAAAACAGACAAAATTATTGAACCAACCGCAATTATCCTGTCTATATTCTCACTTGGGCCTAATGGGCTTTCTTAAAAACAAGACTTTAGGCCCAAATTGGCCCAGCTGGCTTACCTAGTTTAAGTCCTATTTAAGTTACTCAATTATAAGTTTTATAAAAATGCAAAAAATTGATTAATATATTTAAAAAAAAAAAAAAAAAAAAAAAAAAAAAAAAAAAAAAAAAAAAANAAAAAAAAGTGTAAAAATCGAGGCATTTTGTAACCTACAAAAAGGACCATTTAATTAACAATATTCCTTTTTTATTCAACTTATATTTTCCCACGTGGCATTTCCACTTTTTCTTTACCAATAAATTATTATAAAATAAATTCATTTTGGAATCAGAATATATATTTAACGCCTTTACAACATGCAAAAAGATACCTTACTTCATTTTTCAGTCTCTTTGATACTTTTTAGATGTAAATCTGATTTCTTTTAATACTAGCGGTTTGAAATAGGTTAGTCTAACGATCATGAATACTCGTGTCTATAACTTAACACTCAGTGCATTGATCAGGGGTTCCATGGAGTTTAGTAGACTAATGGCGACATGCCCTCCCAACCTATTGGCAATCCAACTACAATTGTATGTGAGGTTTGATCATTGTTAGAGTTCGTTTGTTGGACTAATGGTTCCTACATCGTGTCATCACGAACAAGGTACTTTCAATACATATTACATAGTAATTATGAATCCTGCTTGTGTTCTACTCCTACGAACATATTCATCCATAACTAAGACAAGCTACTAACGCTCAATCAATGTAACCACGTTTCTAATCACATGATTGACATGTTTGGCATATATAACGAGTTACAACTTGTTTAGAACCTTTAGTTTGTGACGAACTTATGTTATTTAGCTCATTTCTCGCGAAAAAATATCCCTAAATTGGTTATTTCTTTTCAATTTTTTCAAATTAAACCTATATTCAATAGATTTTAAGATCAATATGGATCAAAATCGATAAATGAAAAGGTGCTTTTTATTTAAAAAAAAAAAAGAATCATTAAAAAAAATTAAGATGCTTAATAAGAGCAAAGCAAGTCATGCATTTCATGTTTATGCGCATGAAATCAACACTAGAGAGGAGAAGGTTGGGAGAGTTTTTGTCGTGACATATTTATTTATTTATTTTTTAAAATTGATAATAAAATAAAAAGGCCACAACAAAAGCTTTATCCAACTACTCCCTTACCATATTTATTTATTTATTTATTTATAAGTTTAATATTTAATTACATAATTTTAATTAATTAATTGATTATTTATTGAGAGTATGAAAATTGTTCTTAGTTAAGGTGGCATGAGCATTAATTAGGTATTAATTAGGGATTAATTAACAACCACACAATAAATAGAGAGGCGATTTGTTTTCCACTTAAAAGCAACCAGAAAATATTGAAAAATAACTGGTCAAACCGTATAAAGTGGGATTCTTTTATTTCAAACCTGTTTGTTCTATAATTCGCCGTAGAAATTCATCACCCTCCTTCTTCCAATTCATCCTTCATCATTAATGCCTCACAACCCAGATGCTTTTTCATGGAGGAGAATCAATCGCCTTCAATCCAACATACTCCGATTTGTAAGCTTTCCATTCATCTATTTCTTCCTTCCCAACTCCGGAACTTGAATCTTCTGGGTTCTTCTCACTTTATTATACCCATTTCAATGTCTATTGCAAAATGAGGAATGCTGGCCCGTTTCGTTCTTGAGTTTTGGGTATTGGATTTGTTTTAGTGGGTTCCTGAGAAATTCTGGATTAGATGCGAAACTGGGGTTCCGTCAATCTTCGTAATCCTCGAGACTTGATTCAAAGCTTCTGAATCAAACCTCCTCTGTTTCGATGTTCCGGTATTCAATTTATAGCTTGTTTTGAGAATTGCAATGGCGGATTTGTGTTTTTTATGATTCTCTGAATTCTACGGACTTGTCTTCAGCAATGTCGGAGAAACGCATGCTAGCGACTAGGTTATTTTTGTACTTGATAACAGTTTCTGTGTTTCTTCTAATCCTTTCTTCTGTGTTCACCCTTCAATCCAACTACAATTCCTTCTTCCCCACTTCAGTGCTCAAGCTCATTGTTGTTAATAATCATACTTCAAATCACATAAAACCCAATGTAGAGATTGAACCAATTGTACCAATGGAACGTCCTCCACGAGCTGTACCACCCCCACCAGAGGAACCCGAAGAAGCCATTAGAGCTAGGGGTGTTGATTGGCCGCTTCCTAGCAACAGCAAGGATGAAGATTCTGTAGAAACTCACACAGATTTAGCCTGTGATCCTGCAAAGGCTCGTTTGAGAGTATACATGTATGATCTTCCACCTTTATTTCACTTTGGATTGTTGGGATGGAAGGGAGAGAAGGGTCAAATTTGGCCTGATGTCTCTAATAGAACTCAAATCCCATCATACCCTGGTGGGCTGAATCTTCAGCACAGTATGGAATACTGGCTTACACTTGATCTTTTATCTTCGAATGTCCCAAATATTAAACATACTTGCACAGCAGTTAGGGTGAAGCGTCCAAGTCAAGCAGATGTGATTTTTGTGCCCTTTTTCTCATCCTTGAGTTACAATCAACATTCTAAGCTGCATGGGAGGGATAAGATTAATGTGAACAAGATATTACAGCATAAGTTGATGCATTTTTTGTTTGGGCGGAAGGAGTGGAGGCGAGTGGGTGGAAAGGATCATCTCATAATTGCTCACCATCCGAATAGCATGTTGGATTCGAGAAAGAAACTCCACTCGGCCATGTTTGTGCTTGCAGATTTTGGAAGGTACCCAGCTGCAGTTGCAAATATTGAAAAGGATATCATTGCCCCTTACAGACATGTGGTGAAGACGGTTCCACCTAACAATTCTCCCACATTTGATGAGCGTCCAACTTTGGTGTATTTTCAAGGAGCTATATACAGGAAGGATGTAAGTCTTTCTGTCACATCCAAAAACTTACTGATGTGTCTTATTTTTTTGGCGTTCAAGCTACCTTATGCCTAAATTATGATGTGTTGCTGTTTCATGTCACTGCCTAAATCCCTTTGTTGGTTGATGGGAAATGCATAGGATACAATTTGTATATGATCGACTCGTAAATAATCTCATTTTGCTATTACAAAGAGTTCGAACTGATGGAGAAGGCATGTTGTAGAACTTCCTTTTTGGTCGATGTATGAACTTGATATGTATAAAATGGTTTGAGCAAGGCCATGAACTAGAGTTGCTTCCAAGCATTGCACAGTAACATGTTGCCAACTGTTGATATATAAAGAACGGTTCTTTTTTCGGTCTATTTGCATTAGGGTTTTACCGTACTAGTAAGAAGGTGTTCCCGAAAGGGGACGAAACCTGTCTATGATCCATTCGCCCTGTGTATTCATTCAACCAACCTATGATCGATCCATTTATTCTTTCAACTTACTATCAATCAACCATGTCTTAGGTTCTCAGTGTGAGAGATCTTGGAACGTGCCCTGTGTACGCATACAAATAGGGTCACTATTCGCCTACTACTAAGTAAGTACAGGTGGAGAGTAGATTCTAGATTATATCAGTCGGGTAGTCTGAACTGGGGTTCTGGAAAAATCTTGTCGAATTCTTCTTTGCAAGAGACATGGATGAAAATCGTTCTTGATAAGGCCTAGTTGGCTGATATAATGGAATGATCACTCCTGTTATATCCTTTGTTAGAGAAAATTATGTAAAGAACTTCATTGTTTCATAGTTCATGTACCAATAAACATCAAATTGCATTTTCTCTGCTTTTAGTGACCATGTGTTCTTAGAATTATTTGGTAAGGTTTGAAGTTGATTAAAGTTATTCTAATTTTATGTTTGAATTCATTTTCAGGGAGGAGTAGTTCGCCAAGAACTATATTACCTTCTGAAAGATGAGGAAGACGTTCATTTTACTTTTGGAAGTGTTAAGGCGAATGGGATCAACAAGGCAGGCCAAGGAATGGCCTCATCGAAGTTCTGCCTCAACATTGCAGGAGATACCCCATCATCCAATCGACTTTTTGATTCTATTGCAAGTCATTGTGTACCTGTTATTATCAGCGATGATATTGAGCTGCCTTATGAGGATGTCCTGGACTACACCGAATTTTGTGTCTTCGTTCGAGCAGTCGATTCTATAAGGGAGGGTTATCTACTGAAACTTCTTCGTGGAATTAAACGAGAAAAGTGGACAGAGATGTGGATGAGAATAATAGAAATTGTGCATGAATTTGAATATCAGTATCCTTCTCAGACTGGTGATGCTGTCGATATGATTTGGCAAGCGGTGTCACGTAAGGTGTCGAAGATAAAATTTAATCGGGATAAGAAGAACAGGTACCGTAGATCTCAACTTTTCCTAAAGAGCAATTGATATTGAATTCAATATATAAATAGGAAGTTTTGTAGTCACTGAGATCTATCATTCATTCTCCATGTTGCTGTGTTAATGATAATGAAACTCTTAACTCAAAACAGAGTAGTTTTGAGATTTTAGGCTGTCTAGAAATCTTTACTCGTCTATTCGTTCACCTTTATAGTTCATTGCAGCCTTGGACCGTATCATCTTCAACCTTGTTCTCAGTTTTTGACAGCATGCATTAGCAGAGGTTTTTCTTTTAAAAACACCAGAAGAAGTTACCAAATTGTTAAAGCTGAAGAAATGAAACCAATATTCATGCATAGAACTTGACTAATAGTTGTTAAATCATATGAAATCGTCAACAGAAAAGATAAATACAACCAAACTGTTGCTGAATAGATACCTGTTGCATGGGGCGCCACCTAATGTATGTATGACAGTAGAAGCCCTTTTTCTTTCTTTGTTTTACATCCAAATAAAGCTGTTTGTTTTGTTAGAGCTTGAGTTTGTACCCAAAATAGATGCAATCTTCCTATCTATAAGGAACCTACGAACAATCTTTGATGAACTGTCTGGGACTTCCATCTTTTCATCAACAGGGCTTCCCACCACTCTATTTTTCTTGGAAAACAAACGAACATGAAACGTTTTTGTATCTTCTTCATTTCTTCTCATCTCAACATTTATTGTGAATGGGATCAGATCCTCTTCGAATCCTTCTTTTATTCAATCGTGTAGGATCGAAACCCATCGAAGGTGCAGGTGCGAAAGCCAGTGTTCCCCGCCAATCATCCTTCACAAGCTTGAAGCTGTTGAAAATAGGTATGTTTAGTTTGTCCCATCTGAGTGCTAAAACAATGTTTGTCAGCCCATTGGTTCCTTGTGACTGAAGAGCCAAAATCCCAATACATAGAAGTAGCTTGGCCACCCTATGAATCAAAACCCCCATTTATAGTTGAAGCCAGAGGAGGGATGAAAGTATATGTATTCAGTGAGGAAGGGAAGGGATGAGGAGGAGGAGAAGGATGTGTCTGTGATATATGCAGAGCCAAAGTTTATGATGGCTCATTGTTGTAAGAAGCCAAGAGTTCCATCCTTTTATGGGATAGGATGACCAAAAAGCAAAAGACATAATTGGGGCCCAGAACATGTAGGGAAATCTTAAGATTCATCTTATCATAAGCCTGCAAAAGAAGCAATATGAAGCTGTTTTAGAACTTTGACAGGTTTGAATTTAAAAGGGTAAAGAAGGAAGGGAATACGGATCTTTCTTATTGTTCCAATTCTGGGAAGGCCCTTTTTTACCATACCAAGACTGGCCTCAGTTAGCTGTCGTTCCATGTCACCAGACAATAAATGCCAAACTGAATGATCAAGTTTCAGAACATTATTCTAACACATGATAAATGCTTTTACGGTTCAGTCTATGTAGTAAACATTCATATAATCGTGTGAGAATAATAGGACACTAAGCCCCTTTACCTTTGTAAAATATCTCTTTTTGGACTGCAAGAGTTAGATCCAGTCTGAATAGATGAACACAGAGCAATAAAGCAAATAAAAAACCAGAGAGCTTCTAGTAGAGAGAAAAAAGCAAGCATATTTTTCCTGCAATAAAATTTGGTCTTGAGAATCAGTCTTGGGTTCTCATTATATGCTTCAATGAAGCTCTTTTATGCTTTTATCAGTGGTCTCTTCTCTTTTGTTTGCCCCAACCCTCAAGACTGAGACCTAACTCCTTTAGTTTTGCCCTTTTAGAACCTATGAGGACCGACCATCTTTGAACCACCATCCCTCCACAAGCTTAGCTTACGTATTCCTTCATCTCCCACACTCTACTTTGCTTGCTTAAAACTGCCTCAGAATAGGGTCCTTTAATTAAAGATCATCCAAGTTTGCTAAAGTGCACCCCACTACATATTTTATAGCATTATAACTAGGAAAAGCCTGCTCTTTCATCATATTGAATATATTTAAATGGTCTCTCATACAACAAGATTACCCTTACAACTAAGATAGAATAAAAGATTACTTGGCCATCTATTGTAAAGTCACAAAGATTCTAATGAAAGGGGCATTCCGACTAGAGTAATCATACATTATTAGTTATACAGCAGAACATTTTGAATAAAACAACTCAAATCTGTGGAGTAGCCATCACTGATTCATTGATATCCAGAATTATATACAGACACAACTCAGATATTGAAGATGACAGAATGCAAGAGGCACCAGGTTTAAATGAGAACGAAGAAGAAGCTTAGAGAGAGCTCTAAGCGGCATATAGTAAGAATGACACAGTTTACTGATTTTTTAGGGAAAAAAAACCAAGGTGAAATACAGTGGAACAAATTTAGCTTGAAGTTAATATATATAATTCCTCTCTGCACTCACTGCATGAAGCAACATCATTATTGGAGTGGCTCTTGATGAGGAGTAACTACAGGCCCTGGTGCGAGAGTAAACTGAAGGCTCTGACCTTGTGCTGCCTGCAGCATAAATGCAACTTCAGTTGCTGCAAGTGCTGCAGCTTCCTGTACGAGAAGTAAAACATCATACGACAATCAATTCACATTTTTCAGAAACGTTTCAATCACGAAAATACAGAAGATTGCTTAAGTTTATGCAAATGGGAAGCATAGAATCATACTTTCGAGACATACCTGTCTTTGTCTTCGACGCTGTAGTATGCTGATGGCCCATGCCATAATGTAGCAAGGAAGAAGAAACCCAGCAGCTCGGAGTAATAAAAGCTGTCAATGTACATGAAAGTTAACAGTGACAAGTACATAACATAATAATCTTGAAGGGAAAAAAAATGAATGTCTTACTTACCGAGAAGAAAGTATAAGCATCATCTTCACCATCACCATTTGTAAGGTATAGAGCGTGCCTCAACAGTAAAAGAGCCAATAACTGTAAAGTAGCAACAGTGATAATCAACATTATGGTGTGAAAACAGTGTTTAATATGGGGAATTTGTTCAAGGGTAAGAGTCATCAGTCTCACAATCAGAGCAGCCGAACGGCAAAATGCTGTTCCATTTGCGCTCGCATCTGCATATTCATCATATTCTGCCTCAAGAAAGTGGCGTTCTGCTGCTGCCATTGCCAAAAGCCGTGGATCATGCAAATCTAAAGCAGTTTCAGAAACTGCCCAACCTTCACTGCAAAACACATTTGAGGTACAGAAAATCAGAGTTTAAATTCAAGAAGCAAAAACTATGTGTTAAACTAGGTGAACCAAAACTTACCTGATATCAATGGTGGCATCTTCCATGCGAGGCGGTGGTGTGGGCAAGGTATAACCAGGCTGATAATTCTGAAAGCATGTGAATTATAAAATATCAACATATTGATTTGACCTTCAAAGAAAAAAATTTACAGTACTAAGAGAAAAACTTGAGAATCAAAAGTGATTTAGTCTTAACAGTAAACACGCTTCCCTTGAGTAAATGAGGGTGAAGTTTTTTTCTATTCAAACGAGTTATAGCTTAACCATCATTAATGTCTCCCGAAGCATTCTACGACAAGTTTTTATTGTGAAAAAATGTCAGAGATTACAAAATCATAATAATATCTCCTAATGTATTAAGAAACAACAACCCAACCACCGTCTGCATCGTTTTTCATGAGCCTGTCATGTTCACTAGTTAATACCAACCCCACACCAAATTCAAAGATAGAGCCATTCGTCGCTCATCCAATAAAAAGACCATTTCTTTAAATCAACTTTTTGATGTGACTGGTTGAAACTAATCAGCCAGAAGAATCCCCCTTCAAATTGATGACAACAATAGGTATTCTTCGAGATTTTCTAATGGTGATGGTACAATTTACCTGATGACAGATTTCACAAGTTATATCGCCCTTTTCATTGCACCATCGCTGGACACATTTCCTGTGAGCATACTGGAATAGGAAAATGAATAGAATCAGAAGAGCATCTAAAACAGAACAAGTTATATCAGTAATAATGATAATAAAAATCAAATTTCTCCCAAGGCGTCGTGGCACAGAGCTTGACCAAACAACGGACAGAACAAACGCAACTCAAAGGTCTGGCTCGAAACGTTGAGAACTACCGCAACCATTAAAACTGGTTTCTTTCCATTACAACTCCCAACTGAGAACTCGTAATACATTGCCACGGCTTTACGTTATCCCATGATTTTGACTAAAGCCAACTAATGCGAAAATACAGAGAACATTTATGAATAAAAAATGAGTTCTCATTTTATCATGCTCTCTCTTCCCACAATTCAAGACAGGTAAAACTCAAAATGGTGCTCAGAACCAATAAAGACAATCATAATTAACTTCTCTCCATGCCCCTATAAGTCAAACGAGCAAAGCCAACCACCTAAGGATTCATAACTTCATAATGAGTATGGCCATAAATCTACGAGACACCGACATATGCTACATTAGCAAAACATACTCTTCTTTGGTGCCTATAGACTAGAAAGCCACTTTCGTTGAACTACAAGGACCATTGCAATCGAAGTTAATAAACAGTACCTTCAAGCTGCCACTGCAAGCACAAGGAATCTCCAAATTCTTAATACTATCCTCTTCTTGACATATTCGACATTCAACAGTCTGAATAAGGGGGTCTTCTTCAGACCCTTCATGTTCATCCACATCTTCAACAGCAATAGCACAGACAGATGGCTCTGCATTTTGAGAAGATGAAGATTCCAAAGAAGATCCTGGAGCAGTAGTTCCTTGCAGCGACTGCAAACTTTCAGGCGTAATGAGACGGTCCACACACAAAACCATGTGATCACCCATTCTTGTGCAAAAACAAAAGCCTCCTGCTTCGACAAATCACAAAGATCGCCCTTATTTCACGTCTCAAATAGAAAAAACAAAGCACAGGAGTTTGAAAAATGAAATGATTCTCTAAAACAAATAAACCAAAGGAAATTTCACCATAACCTCCATAACAATAGATTGAATTTGGATACAAAGAACTAGAATACATACCTTTAAACGTCTCTCTTGTGTTCAATTTCCCTCAATTATGCAAAACCCTGGCTACAAAAAAGAAGAACAGCAAGAAAATTTCAAACTCCAAGTAATTGCATCATAAAAGGCAAGCCACATTCTTAAAATCAAGTCCTCCCACCACAAACAAAATATTACATTTTCTGATCAACAACTTTTTGAACTAGATTTTCAAATACTAATATATTCCCCAACCAAAAACAAAAGGTAGAAATCCTTGCTTCAAAAACAATCCAACTACAAATCAGCACCTTTCTGCTGCAAGATGATCGCAGCTAAAATGTGAGTAGAAAAAGTAGAAAGAGATCCCAGAACTTTCGCTCACTCCACCATACAAAAAACATCATAATGAAAGGGAAAAAAAGACACAAAAGATCAAACTTACAATTTTCAACTCTAATTCACCGAACCCCCAAAAGAAAAACAACACCACCAACAAAAAATTCCCCCAATCAACCAAATTATTGAAGAAAAACACACTCGACAACATGCAATTCCACAGAAAGCCCTAAAACACGATGATCATCAAAATCCACAAAACTAAAATGCAAAATCATGAATAAAACAACAATGGAAGTCGAATAAGAAGATCTAAATGAAAAAATGCCTTGAAAACACGTTTCAAGATTACACAGATTGTAGAAAATTTCGGCGCCTTATCTCCAACCCAAAGGCCTGTGCTCGGAGACACTACCCGGCTGTTTACTAGGCTTGTGAAGAGCGAACTTTTGCGTTTGTCAGTCTCGGACCGGACTCGGTCTTCTCCTTTTTTGTAATTTAAGAAAATTTTCAAGTTCGAGGCTCGAATACCCGAAGCTAAACTCCGAGGCTCGAATACTCCGAAGCTAAACTCCGAGGCTAGGTTCGGTAACGTTCGTCCAAAGTTAACGTTGGATCAGTTGGGTAAAAGGGAGTCCCTCAGTTAATAGTGACTGACGGCAAAGAATCAACGTTATTGGTACAGATTTTTCTAGATACCCCGGGCCCACATTCCTATGGTCCCAAAATATTAATTCTTAAATAAATTTGATTAATTAATAATAAACAATCATTATAAACGTCTTAATTTTTGTTATGTGAATTACCACTAAAAATAATAAATATCTTCCTTTTTTTTTTCTTTTTTAAATTAATATTATTTTAGAATATTAATTGAGTTAGATATATTTTAGATAAATTATGATCCCATTATTTAAAAAAGAAACTATATATTTATATTTAATATTTTTTGGAATAAATATTAAAAAAAAATTATAAAAAGAATATTATCTTCAAAATCAAAGAATTTATTTTTAAAAGAAAAATGAGGTTAAAAAAATAAAAAATAAAAAGAAATTGTATTAATTATTTAAATGGAGGGGTTGGGGGAAATGGAGTAGGTTTGGTTTATTCAAAAAAAAAAAAAAAAAAAAAAAAAAATATGGGGAGCTTCCATTTGATTCATCTATTGAGTTTGACATGTTGTGGGTAGCATAGTGTAGCAGGTCTTGTGCCTACCAAGCAACCAATTCTGCTTTGTCTATGCTTCAATTAATGTCCCAATTATTATTATTATTATACTAACCATTGGGTTCAATTTTAATCTTTCGTTACGAAATGTATGCTACCGTCATTTAGGACGAGGGAAAAAAGTATAAAAAGAAGGTTGTTGTTATACAACGTTATTTTCATCATCCAATTACAAAAAAACAACGTCACATCCCATCATCTCATATTGGTTCTCAATTAGCATGACTTATATGTCTTGACGTTATCCCAAGTTACGAGGTGTCGTCGGCTATCACAACTCACTCGTTCATGCTATTGAGAAAGGGTCCACGTATAGTTCATATGGACTTTATCAAGACATTGGACCCTCCCATGTCCATGCCATATCATTTACGAACTTTGTACAGGATTGTGGGTGTATGATCCAACCTCTGACACATGGGTTGAGGCGCAATATCGACACACTCATGTCGCTCGATACTATCCTTGAAAAACTCATGTCAAAAGAAATCGTCTAAGACACTCATCTCAGAACGCTCACCTTCACTGTGCATAGGGTAGCTGACTTAGGCCACATGACCCAAGGGGTGGTGAAGAGCTAACATCATGCATCCCCGTAAGGTTGATTTTGAGACATTTTCAATTTTTCTCAGGTAGACGTCATTTTGGTGACAGCCATATGGTATTGTGGAGCGTCCGTCTTGAGTCTTATTGAATCTAAATTTGGTGTGCATTCATATTTCATATGGACAACCTTGACTTTAGAATCGCATACCCAAATTATCTTTAGAATCCCGACTTTTGAGGTTAAGCCCCGAGACCCTTCTTGGCCCTTTGACAAATCTATTTGTGACACTCTTGTCTACTCATTGCCCCTATCTTACTTATGTCTCATTTCCTCTTCAGTGCACACATTATATGGTATGTTGGATGATGTACCATCCTCCTCAATCGCGTCATGACATTCTTTTATATTGGTTCTCATGTGGCCGGATGAACGTCTCTTGAGGGTCACCGCTTTACTTGTCTCGATGTGAGAGTCACAATCTACTCTCTTCATAGCATGGTTGTGACACAGGGCATCCCACCTAGAAGAGAAATTAGGGGGCTCATTATGCACCATATGGTGGGAGGTTATGGTCACGTAGATTATAGTAGCTTAGTACCTAGTAAACTTTAGTATAGTATCTTCTGGGCATTGGATGTGTAAGGTATGGTCTTGCATGGCCTTAGGGTATGCTTTTGGTGCATAGTTTAGTATAGATTTACTTGAAATTTATGGCATACCCATGCCATGCCTTAAGGTAAGATTGAGCATTTTCTTAGCTCCATTCATGTCATAAATACTTGGAATATCATGTGAGAAGATCTTAATGATGGTATGATCAAAGGAATTACATAAGTTCTCAAAATTCTTAGCGGGGCAATGTAGTAATTTTCTACTTAAACCATGGTTCAATCCCCAAACGCGGTCCAATAGTCATGAAAAATAATGAACTCCTAGAAGTCACGATTCAAAATCATGTATAAAATTTCAAGTCATTTGGCGGCTATTAAAGTTGTAGACGGTAGGTAGGTAGTATTGTTCAAGGGCATTATGGTCATTTTACCCATATACTTGGTTTAGCTACTTATCCCAAATCATACGTAATTATCTCATAATACTCTTACCATTAAAATTTCATGAGCAGCAGAGTCCATTTAGTAGGTTACTTTAATGTTACTTGAACCTCCTGCAAATCGCTTAGTTTAAGACCTTAACTCACCGTTCCTAGCTTAATTCTTTCCTGATCCTTTAGTTCTTACTTCACTTAAGATTTATCTTGAAATCCAAACGATTATTACAAGTATTTCTTAAGAACGAGACAAGATTTGCTACTTACACTTGTTTGACGTTTGGGACCTCGTTTCTCGAGCTTTTGATACTCGATTTACTCCAAATTTCTTTGACAGCTTCCTTAAAAAGTTTGTAGGTGTTTAGAAATGTGTATGTTTTTGTAAAGTATGTTGTTTGAGTTTTTATGTGTAATGCAGGTTCTGAAGATTGACGTGTACTCTATAGAGTACGATTTTGAGGAGAGTACTTCTTTAAAGATCACCATACTCAAAATTAAAAATTTTCAAAGTCATGAATCCGACGTATTGAAATCAAGATCCATACACGGAGAAACTTTTTCAAAATCCTTTGTTCCTCTTTCGTTCTCAGATTATCAGATGACATAATTCAATGTCATTTGGTATCAAAACTACGAGCATTCATGGTTCATTCAATTCACCCTATGTTCAAATTATTAAAAACGAGGTTATTAATAATGGTACAATTTGTGTTTAAATATTAATTAAAAAGTTTTTTAATATATATTTTGTTGAACATAATGGATAATTATTATGCATCTTTCATTAACTATGCTTAAAATTGAAATCCCACCTTAAAAAGTAAGATTAATAATGTTAGCACAAATTGTTCCCTTGAAGCTTTTGTGAATGTGAAAGCTAGTTTAATAATATCTCCCTACCATATTTTCTTTGACCTAAAATAATCATAATATCTTCATCAACCTTTATATATAAATCTATGTCCACAAAAAGAAAAATGAATAAAGAAAGAAAAGGAAATTATGAAGTACACAACTCCGAGCGTCGGCTTTGGCTACCGATACAAGTACCATGATGTCAACTACTGGTCGTAGGGATTAGATTCGTGTGATGCTTAGATTGTCTCCATTTGCAATTAACTATCAGAAAAGCCTCCTTAACTTTGATAGTAATTCACAACAATCATATTTAAAATAGACCAAAAAGATATAAGTGATAGACAATGATTTCATGAAACATTTGACAAAAACAAAAAAACAAACAATGAGAATGGTACACACCGCCCGTCACACTATGGAAGTGGGTTTCACCCAAAGCATCGAACCAATTCTCACCCATGACTTACGTGAATGAAGTCGTAACAAGGTAGTGTAAGGAAATCTGTGGTTAGATTGAATCCTTGATAGTGTCTAACTATGGAAAAGCACCTACTTCTAACAAAATTGTGCATCCGTTTTTAGTGGTTGTGTTAACGGGTTATCGTGAACAATATGAGATGACACGATTGTAAACGGGTTATCGTAACGTGGGGTCATTAGTAGTTGTGTCATGATCAGGTGGGGTCTTGGTGGATACAAAAGAAATTTGCCCATCTTTTTGTGTTTAATTGAGTAGCATTCCTGTGTTTAGCTTTTGCATTGAATTTCATCCTCAATTATTGTCCACCTGCACACATCAATTCCAAATCTGCACCTAAATATCATCCTTTCTTTAGATTTCATAGGTAGGGGCTGCATCAATTCCATATTTTGATATCAAAATGAGATACTTATGAATTGGGATCCTTTCTTTAGATTTCATAGGAAGGGATGGATACCGAGCAGTGTGTCAGCGAGGACACTGAGTACCGAAAGGGGGTGGACTCCAGGCAATGTGCCAATGAGAACGTTAGGGTCCAAAGGAGGTAGATTGTGAGATCTCACATCGATTAGAGAGAGGAACAAGTATCAGGAAAGACGCTGGCCCCGAAGGGGGTGGATTGTGAGATCTCATATCGGTGGGAGAGGGGAATGAAGCATTCTTTATAAAGGTGTGGAAACCTCTCCCTTGCAAATGCGTTTTAAAAACCTTGAGGGAAAGTCCGAAAGGGAGAGTCCAAAGAGGACAATATCTGCTAGTGGTGGGCTTGAGTCATTACAAATGTTATCAGAGCTAGACAGCAGGCGATGTGCCAGCGAGAAGGTTGAACTCCAAAGGGGGTGGACACAAGGAGGTGTGCCAGTAAAGACGCTGGGCCCTGAAAGGATGTGGATTGTGAGATCCTACATCGGTTGGGGAGGAGAACAAAACACCCTTGATAAGGATATGGAAACCTCTCCCTAGAAGACGTGTTTTAAAAACATTGAAAGAAAACCGGAAAGAGAAAGCCCATAAAAGACAATATCTACTCACGGTGGGCTTGAGCGGTTAGAGGTGTATACCAATCTTTTGCTGCTAAATTTTGGAGTGAAATATGTACTCAACTATCCGCATCAAACACTAGAAGATCATATCTTTTCAAGGCAATAAGATATGTCTGTAGAAGGCAAAGCATGAAAGTGAAGTTTCTATGATTATGCTGTTTTCTTTTACTGTAAACACACTGTCATAATGTCTCTATTTCCCCCCCAATCAGCTCCTTTCATATGATTTCTTCTTGTTTACTCCCATCATCAATTACAAGCCAACACAAAGTGCTCTAATTTTCTATTCCCAAAGTTGAGGATGTTCTCTAAATTGCCTTGTTACTGTTTATTGATTCAAACGAGCTACATGATTGTCACTCTAAACTTAACTAAATGGTGATGCATTATGATACTGCTAGAATTCAGGTTGAAATGCTGCCACATACCCCACTTTAACTCCATTTTAGTGCTGCTTTGATACTGAAATTTGTAAGTTTTAAATTGATTGTGGTGGAAATTGGGTATGTAGCACTCAACCAGTACATCCACTTTCTCCACTCACCACAAATCCCTCGAAGTTATATTCAAAATGGTTTGAGGTTCTTATGAAAGAGACCCATTAGCTAAAAAATCTTCCATTTTTGTAAACAGAACACAAAAACTATGCTCTAAAGCTGCTTAAAAGTCAGCATTTTCAGTGTATCTTTTGAAATATTTAAACTAATCCCGAGGATAAGGATGAATGATCCAAGCAACGAGGACAAATCCATTAGCAGATCTTTAAATAAACTAAAACATTCGCACTAAACTCATCAAAGTGACCATTCATTTAAACATCAGTTGGAAGATAGATAGCAAGTTTGATCAAAATAGTGTAAATAAGCTAAGAAGAACACATATATTTGGTACTCATTTTTCACCTAATCTTATACATCTCTTTACCCTCTTCTTTCCTTAGCCTTTTCAACAACTTAATAGAGTGATGAAGAAGCTCAAACTCTCCTTCCACAATCTTTCATGTTCATATACATATATGATAGATAGATACATACATAAGTAAAAACCAATCAACAATCAACAATCAGCAATCAGCAATCAGCAATCAGCACAGCCTCTAAATTGTGGCCTTGGCGTGTGACGATTGTTGGCTCCAGATCCAGGATAGTCATTGAGTTCCACAGCCTTTCTTCCATGGCTCTCTTCTTTCTTTGTTGCACTCACCTGCATAACACAAATGAACAATGTTCTGAAGTTAAGTTGAAAGCTAAGATTTTGAAGGGACATAGAGAATTGGGTTGATGGGTAATTTAAAATACCATGTGGGTATCGCTTGAAACGTGAAGAAATTGATCAGATCCATGCAGGAGGCTGACACTTCCTACAGAAACAGAGCAGAAGCAATTAGTTGATGATAATAAGAAAGAAAGAAGACAATAGTGAGATGATTTATGAGGCTTACTTGAAGTTGGGACAGCATTGGAACAGAGAAGGTTAGAAACTCCCAAGAACACAACAAGTAAACAGAGGAAATTAGTGGAAGTCATTGCAGAAGCAGCTGCTCTCTGCTCTCAAAGGCGATGGCTTGATGGGTGGTTTAGGAAGAGGGGACTCAATTTATACTTGGGTACACATTATGAGTACTCCAAATGAGGTGGTGGGGTGTAATGTGTTATGAGATTGCTACACGAAGAAGTCAAAAGAAAGTGATTGGGAGAAGAACAGATTGTGTTTGGAGAATGAAAGATGAAATGTTGGGAAGTGGAGGGAAAGGGGAAATTATGATGAATTTAAAAGTCAATAGGGTGAGGAAAGTTGGAAGACAGTGTGGGAAAGTGGAGGATGACAGAAGAATGTGTGTTGCACTAATTTATAAGGTCAATGGGTTAGTGGGGATATAATTATAATCATTTGGGTGTGAGCTGGGAATGTTTCAACCAATGTTTGTGTCTTTTATTATATGGGGAGAGGGGTTTGGGGAGCTACAATATCTTACAAGTTTCACTAAATGCCACATGAACTGGCTAGTGGGTTTTGACCCAAATTTGCACCAAACTATGTGGTACTAGTTCTCCCATTACATGTGGGTATTCATGCTATGTAATTGTAAACGTCGGTGTAACAGTCCAATCCCATCGCTAGTACATATTGTCCGCTTTGGCCCGTTACGTATTCTATCAATCTCATGGTTTTCTACACCCTTATAAGAAATTATTTGTTTTCCTCTCCAAACGCTATGGGACCTCGACATAAGACTATAGAGTACTTGTTATGGGAGAATTGAAGAGTGATGTATGTTTAAATATAGCTCAAATTCGACATGATCAAGTGAAGTTGTGGATAGCAATAATCTCATAGTTATTATTTGTAGAATGTTATTAATTATTAGTTTGTTGTTGTTACTCAAAATCCATCTATGTTTAGGGCTGTGTCGTCTCTTCATAGTTTGTACACGTGGGTTGCATCAATGAGTTATTACGAGAATAAATGAAGTTTTTGAAAAAATAGGAGGAAGATCTCGTAAGGATAAGAGTCATAGGGCTAAAGAGATGGTGCCAACCTTAATGAGCTCGTGTTTCCATTTGCTTTATTAGAAAAACTAATTGGACTTATCCTACCTGATTAATGAGTCAAATATGCTCGTTTTACGAGTGTCTAGATTTTAGCTTCATCACTCATATTTAGTTGAAATCCAGCTAAAAAGTTTTTAATGATGTGCCTAATATGTCAAGAAAAAAACACACACACACAAAACGTGTGGATACATTAGTCAAAATTGTACAAATATGTTGTGTTTCACTTATTATTATTATTTAAAAAAAAAAAAAAAAAAAAAAAAAAAAAAAAAAAAAAAAAAANAATGCGATTTCCCCGTCTTTTCCGCCTCCCCGACTAAATTTAAAAATAGAAAAGAAAATTAATAAAGTGAGAATTGACCTTGGAGAGTCATAATTTAATTAAATTACTAAAGTAAATTCTTCTTTTTCTGTTGACTTTATATTGTATTATATTATATCATATTTTATGGTAAATTTAGGTGCTTCTTTCTTAGAATGAGACGACATTATTCACTAAAAACCTACCTTACTTTATAATATATTAATTATGTACACTTGCTTATATTATATTATATCATATATATAAAGTGGTTTTTTTAATTCTAAAACATAGGATTTTACTTTAATTTCAATATAAAAAAATTTAAATAAATACAACATTAAAAAGTAAATTAATGCATTTAAAATAATATAAAATATTAGAAGTGTAAGTCCGTTAAGTTGGATTGGATTCAAAAGTTCTTTCAACAAACTCGAAATTTGAGCTTGTTGTTGACCTATTTCTGTTGTTCCCGCATCTTGGACTCGGCCACTAAGACTTGCAACGTCGCATCTCGTCTTGTCATCTCGATTTTCATCGATAGGGTCTATATGTCTTGACATCATCCCGAGTCTCGAGATATCGTCGGTCATCACAACTCGTTCAGTCATGCCATCGAGAACGGGCCCGCGTGTCTCTCATCTCATTGGGACTTCCCGAACATCCATACATTCGGGTTCTATCAATGCATTGGCCCTCTCGTGCCCATGTCATGTCATTTACGGGTACTGTCTCGGATAGCTGGTGTATGTAGCAACCTCCAACATGCGGGCTGAGGCGCAATACTGGCACACCCATGTCCCCCAGTACTGTCCTTGAAAAATCCATTTCAAAGAATGTCGCCCGAGACACTCGTCTTGGCACGCTCGCCCACACTGTGACACCCATATATGCCACAGAGTAACTCACTTAGGCCACATCGCCTAGGGGTGGTGGAGAGCTAACACCATGGAATAAAGTTTACAACCCAGCCTAACTCTCAATTTTTTTTTTTTTTTTTTTTTTTTTTTTTTTTTTTTTTTTTTTTTTTTNTGGAGTTGTTTTTTTTAATGGTTTAAAAGAATGATACTATGAACAGAGTAGGTTGTGACTCTCATAAATATTATAATAATAACTAAAATCCCATAAATTTCAAAAATCAAACATTCACAATGTATGACGCATCACTAATATTGGTTACAAACGTCAAAATATTCTTAATTTTCATAATAATCTTAAAAGTGATGTATGATAGGGTTGGGTTATAACTTTATTTTTGGATTATCGGGTCGACCAAACCTACGAACCGATTTGAATTCAATTTTCGAGTCATATAAATCCAAATGGGTTTGATGGTCAAGTAGTTCATTAATAATAATAATAAAAAAATGGTAAGCACCAATGGACTCCATAATTGGGCTTTATGGATCAGATCTTTCTCAACAGTCCGAAGCCCATTATATATCAAATTTAGGCCCAAATTCAGGCCCACGTGGATAAACAAGTTTGCTTTACAATGATTTCTTATTAAAATGCCAATTAACCTTGCATAAAAAGTAATTAACAATTACATTACAATTAAATTGAATTAAAAATTAATATACGTAAAATAAGAAAAAAAAAAAAAAAACCATTGACCCATATTTTTTCTCAAAACAAAAATAATTTAAAATTGAGAAGTCAAAATTTGACATCACAAAATTCTTCTTTTTCTTAAAAGAAGGAATTTATTTGGAAAAATTCATTCACTATTTTAATATTCACTTTTCCTCCAATTGAAGTTTTTTTTTTTTTTTTTTTGTTAAAAAAAAAAGAATTTTTGGATATTGATTAAAAAAAATACTTTATTGAAATGCATGCATTCAAACATTCTGAGTCAACGTCATATGTTGACTTCATAAACCTTGTCTATGTATATGTTGACTTTTAGAGCAAGGAATTTTAAGAAAAAAACACACACTTCATTGACAAGTACTACAACAATTATATCTTATATATAGTTCCACGAGTTAAGATCAATTACATTATTCGTTAGTGATGCTTATTTAACTTTAGAGTTTGAAGCTCTCTAAGATCTTGCGCCGAGCGATATGAAAAATTCTTGTTTGAATGAGGGATGGAGTGAGATTTTTCTCTGTTAACTAAACAAGATTGGATAACAAAGAGATTATATTCTCATGCTACTGTACCCTAATTACTTTTTGTTCATTAATATAAATATCTACGTGGCACAGAAAAAAAAATTGTACATATATATATATAAAAGGAATTTTTGTTTAGCAAGCTCAAAAAATAAAATATAAATAAAAAAAAGGACAATTAAACCATGAAAATCCAACCAAATAACAAAGGTCCACGTGGAAGGCGGCAGCCAAACTAGTAGGGCATCGCATCGGGTGCACCAACTTTTGGTACACCCGAGAATCAGAAAATGGAAGAAAATCTTTTGTGTCCACATAAACTTATGGCTCACAATCAAATACACTCGCTGACGTGGCACCCACCTCTTTTAACGGATTCATCGTCAAACTTCCCCCTCTTAACACTCCCAAAAATCCCTTCTTTCCTTCAACTTCCAACTCTTCTCCTTCTTCTTCTTCTTCTTCTTCCTCCTCCTCAAACCAATCATGTTCGATTCTTCCAAGGACCCTTCCTTTACGCTTTTCGGCCGCAAAATCCCACTTTCCGACGACGGAGAGCCACCGCCGATTCATTCCCACGCCCACGACTCCCCTTCTGACAAAGATACACCACCCGGAAAGGTACAGGGTTGCCCTACACACACAGGACGCCGTAAACTTCCATGGCTCTTCTCTTATATTTTAATCCAACTCCTACCCACTTCACCAAATGGGTATACAAATTTTGGGTCGTTCTTACTTTTTCACTTCCGTTTCTGCTTCCTCTGTGCTTCTCAAAAAAAAAAAAAAAACCCTCTTTTTTTCTTCCTCTGCTTTAACTTTTTGGTTGTTCATGAATCCTTTGAGTCTTTCTTTTTTCATTCTATCATGTTTTTCTTTGGTTATACTGTTAGGAACTGATCATTTCCTTTTGGGGAAAATTCAACTTTTTGGCCTATGCTGAATTCTTCTCTTCCTCTGTTTTTTTCTCAATCAGTTTTCCAATCATTGACAGAAAAAAGTTACTAATTTACTCGAAAGGGAAAAAGGGTTTTTCTCAAATGTTAACCTTTGTTCTATCTCAATTGGGTTTTCAACGATGAACCAAACAGTAACTGGATTGGTTTAATTTCTTCATTTTTTATGGATCATAAAATTTTGTCTATGTTTCTGGATTTCAGGAATCAACGGTAGATGATGATGATGATGAGAAAACTGTTGATGATTCAGATGATTCGATAAATCTAGACGCAGGGGAGGAAGTTAGCGTGAATCCCAAAACGCCGTCTATTGATGAAGAAGAAGCTGCGAACCCCAGTAATGGAAAACCAGAAAGTGAAAACTCCAATTCAGAGAAAACCCTGAAGAAGCCGGATAAATTGCTTCCATGTCCTCGATGCAAGAGTATGGAGACCAAGTTCTGTTACTACAATAATTATAATGTCAATCAACCTCGCCATTTTTGTAAAGCTTGTCAAAGATACTGGACCGCCGGCGGCACCATGAGGAACGTGCCGGTCGGAGCTGGTCGTCGTAAGAGTAAAAACTCTGCTTCTTATTACCGTCACATCACAATCTCTGAGGCTCTTGATGCTGCTCGAATCGAGCCTCCAAATGGAACCGACAAACCAAAATTCATCTGCAACAATGGTAGAGTCCTGAGTTTCAATATGGAGTCACAGAATTCTGACACCATGGTGCGCTCTGTTTTGAACCTTGCGGAAAACAGAGTTTTGAGTAATGGGGTGAAAAAGTTTGAAGAAAAAGGATCTGAAGTGTGTGATAAAAGCTCGAATTTGTCATCTATGGCAGTTCAAAGTTCATCAGAATCTCATACACAGAAAATCAATGGCTTCCCATCTCAAATTTCATGTCTTTCTGGTGTCCCATGGCCTTTTGTTTGGAATTCATCCGTTCCTCCACCAGCCTTTTGCCCACCAGGATTTCCCTCCTTAACGTTTGTTCCAGCAGCTGCGTGGAACTGTGGAGCTCCAGGACCATGGAACACGACATGGTTTTCGCCACAAGCTTCCTCTGCAGAGAAATCTCTCTGTTCTGACACGAAAGCTTCTTCAACACTGGGAAAACATCAAAGAGACAACGAAATAGCCAAAGAAGAAGGGATTTCAAGTAAAGAGGAGGGTTTAAAGCAGAGAAATGGATATGTTTTGACCCCAAAAACATTAAGGATTGATGACCCAAGTGAGGCAGCTAAAAGTTCCATATGGGCAACACTTGGTATAAAGAATGAATCAATCACCGGAGGAAAAAATCTGTTCAAAACCTTCCAACCCAAGGGCCATGAGAAGCCTCATATTGCTGAAACCTCCTCAGTCTTACAGGCCAACCCGGCAGCCTTGTCGAGATCACTCGTCTTCCACGAGAGCTCTTGAGCGTCGTCGTCGTCCACCTTGATTCAGAGGGAGTTAGAATTGGCTAACCTTAGCTGTGATGAGCCAATCTAGTATTAAGAAATGCAGTTTATATTACATTATTTGCCTGATTTACCTAGCCACGCTGATTGCTGAGCTTGTTGTTATTCACGTTGTAATGTAAATATAGATATGTAAAATACTGACATAGATTGCAGAAGCAAAAGAAGAATTTGTTGTTTATGTTTGTTGCTGTTATTGCCTTAAAAAAAGTTATCTTTTTTCTGTGTTTGAGTGCATTTTTATGAGTTGATCATAACCTCAGACAGCCACACTTGTCACTGCAGAGAGTATCTTCCTAAAAGCTAAAAAATTTAATGTCAAAAAGGCTCAAAAAGCAATTATAAGCAACAAAAGGCGATTCTAGTGTGTGGCTTTATGTAGCTCCAAACCTCCAAAAGTTCTTATCCCAACAGCTGTAACAGGATAAGCTTCAAAAAGCAGCAGCTGCAGACAGTTTAAGCTTTTCTCTTGGACTACTTTTTCATGTTCTTCTTACATCCAACGCTTCTCATTTAACAAGTTCAAGGGCTGCCTGCTATGATGTAATACGAGACGACCCGTAATTGTAGTTTTAAACGGTGAAATCGTATGGTTTTGAGTTGAAAGTGAACGATATCGTACTGGTGTGGAAACGAGAAAAAGTGGGATTTGAAATGGTTTTAGTTGAAAAGAAAGTAAGGCAGAGACTATAAATGCCAGGGGGTGGGGGGGAAAAGTTAGCACACGAGTCTGTTTAGACAGAGAATGAAAGATGCCTAATGAATTATGGCAAAGGGAGAAAAAGAGTGAGATATTTAGAAGGGTAGAGGCAAATGTTGGCCACAATTTTATTGTATAAAAAGATTAGCTAGCTGTTCAAATGGGTCCCAAATGCATATAGTGCCATGTATCCTTTTTGGACTTTGTCTCTTGCTTTTGCTTTCTACCTTTTGCGACTTTATCCGATTTATTTTGATCTCTAATCTTTTAATTCGTGGATATCGTCCATCACTATCAGATATTGTTCTCTTTGAACTTTTCTTTCTCGGCTTCCCTTCAAAATTAAAAAACGTAACTACTAGAGACAAGTTTCCACCTCCTTATAAGATAACCCTTCAGATTTTGAGGGAATTGTTAGGCATTTATGTTACGTTCACTTGTTGAACAAGTTGTCTAAAAGAGGCTACTAGGTTGAACATAGGACCCAAGTTTACGGGAGTCTCTAGAAAGATAATCGGCTAGGTAAAGAAGAAACGAATTCTCTTTCTCTAGAGAAGAGATGTGTTGGATGATCTTTTAGTTCAACCAATGGTCTTATTAGGTTTACTTGCTCTGTGGGAATAAATGAATTTCTATCTCGTAAGAATATATGTTTAGCTTCTTATTTGATCAAGTTCTCGTAATGGTTGAATCGACTGCAAAAGTCATTTTCACTCATTCAAATCAAAAGATAAGCTCGCACATAAAAGAGTTCAAAACTCACTTAAAATTAAGATCGAGTCGCATATATTTCTTGATAGATATTATAAACTTTATTTATTCTCTATTTGAATGCGCTCAATATTTTGATACCTAAACCCTCAAAATTTAGAGAATAAAAAAAGGTTTATCGGGTTGACTTTGAAAGTCAAATTCTTAATATAATGATTAAAAAATAGAAGAATTAAAAGAAATGTGAAAAATGGGTTGGTCGAAGGGTGAGTGGGACAGTGTGTGGAAATTAAGATACCTTTCCCTGCCATTACAAAATTCTTATCTAATTTTTGAATTGATCTTAGATCGGAGTTTGAAGTTCTGTCTAAAAACCAATCAGTAGTCTCGAATCTGTTAGCAATAAAACATGAGCTGTTAAAAGCTTCAGCAATGTGAGCATGAGCAGAGTCAGTCCGAGCGTATCATTGATTACAGCGGTCAGTATAATGGCCCTCCATGCGGCATATTTGGTAGCGAGGTGATCGACGACCCTGACCTGAGTGGGTTTGTCTTCGGTTAGAAGAGTTAATGTCATGGGAAAGAGAATGACTTTGCTAATTGGTACGGGAAGCAAGGTGACTTCCATGGGTGCAGGCGCAATTAGTGGGGTTTTGTTATACCACAAAAATAGAGTCAGAAAACTCAAGAGATTGCTCGAACAAGTTCAAACTTTTAGTTTTGAAGACTAAATCTGCAAAGTAGGGGAGAAGGGTAAAAGCCATATGAGAAGTAGAAAAGATTAAAAAATCGGTGTTTAGAGAATAAAGAAACCAGTACACTTTATCAATGTCCTCAACGAGAGTCCGCCAATGGCATAAAACTAGTAATAAATTATTTTGAAAGTACGGGCATACATAGCAACACATTTGGTGTCACGTTTCATCAGCTACAAGTCATCCTTGCATGAGCTTTAGAATGATGATTGAACGTAATCTCCAATGCAAGCCAAACGTCATGGGCAGTGGAGAGATCAACGACAACGACAACAACGACAATATATATATATATATATATATATATATATATATTGATTTGAACTAACAATGAAATATTATTTTGTTTTGAATATAAGTTGTGGGATGTATGTAAAAGTTGATTTATGTACCTAACAATACCAGCAAAGTTGTGGTGTGTTTTTCTTAGATGCCATCGGAATTAGGAATGTTTTGGAATCATCATGTCGATGTTGATTACAAAAGTGTCTCATAATTACGGCCTTATGCATTATTTGTTTTCCGCTACAAAATTTAAATTAAATCTGTCGATTTCATTCTCTTGTAAGAATATTCGTGAACATTTTTTTAAATCATAACTTAATTGTTTGAATTATCGCTCTTATTAAATATCAATCATAAATTGCACGAACCAGATTCATCAAAACCGCGTGACTTACCATATGGGTAGTGGAATTATTTAAATTCAATTGATGTTAAAATTGACTCAAACTCGAAGGCTTTTACCAATTTTTTTTAATATTTTAATTAATTATGGATGGTCTCATAATTCCACTACCTCAATTTTTCCTATATATAATTTGAACATGTTCTANCTTTGAAAGTCAAATTCTTAATATAATGATTAAAAAATAGAAGAATTAAAAGAAATGTGAAAAATGGGTTGGTCGAAGGGTGAGTGGGACAGTGTGTGGAAATTAAGATACCTTTCCCTGCCATTACAAAATTCTTATCTAATTTTTGAATTGATCTTAGATCGGAGTTTGAAGTTCTGTCTAAAAACCAATCAGTAGTCTCGAATCTGTTAGCAATAAAACATGAGCTGTTAAAAGCTTCAGCAATGTGAGCATGAGCAGAGTCAGTCCGAGCGTATCATTGATTACAGCGGTCAGTATAATGGCCCTCCATGCGGCATATTTGGTAGCGAGGTGATCGACGACCCTGACCTGAGTGGGTTTGTCTTCGGTTAGAAGAGTTAATGTCATGGGAAAGAGAATGACTTTGCTAATTGGTACGGGAAGCAAGGTGACTTCCATGGGTGCAGGCGCAATTAGTGGGGTTTTGTTATACCACAAAAATAGAGTCAGAAAACTCAAGAGATTGCTCGAACAAGTTCAAACTTTTAGTTTTGAAGACTAAATCTGCAAAGTAGGGGAGAAGGGTAAAAGCCATATGAGAAGTAGAAAAGATTAAAAAATCGGTGTTTAGAGAATAAAGAAACCAGTACACTTTATCAATGTCCTCAACGAGAGTCCGCCAATGGCATAAAACTAGTAATAAATTATTTTGAAAGTACGGGCATACATAGCAACACATTTGGTGTCACGTTTCATCAGCTACAAGTCATCCTTGCATGAGCTTTAGAATGATGATTGAACGTAATCTCCAATGCAAGCCAAACGTCATGGGCAGTGGAGAGATCAACGACAACGACAACAACGACAATATATATATATATATATATATATATATATATTAATTGATTTGAACTAACAATGAAATATTATTTTGTTTTGAATATAAGTTGTGGGATGTATGTAAAAGTTGAATTAACATTTAGTTGGAGATGGGAAGAGGAGGAGAAGATGTCGAGCGGGGGTACTGGTAGAGTTGAAATCCATGGACTTCAACAAACCTGGTCTGAATTCTCAAGGAACCCACAGCTTTCATCTTCTTCCCCTCCCGGAAAACCCTCAATTTCGCAATTAGGGCACAACATTCTTCGTTCTCTTCTGTACAATCAGATTTTGAATTCCGTCGTCGCATTGATTTTCTTTGCTCTCCGATCACTATTCTTCACGGGAACATCACTCTCGGTCTCTGCCGCCTACCAATCGTTTTCTGTAATCCCTTCACCTGCTTAGAATCAGATTATATTGTTCTTCTGTGCTATATCGAAGATGGCTAACATTGATTTCCATTTTAACATTTCTTCCAATGTTGGGATCATATTTGTTTTTCAATTTCAGGTCTGAGGCTGAAGTGATATAGTGGATTAACTTGGAATATGATTTTGGTGTGTTTTCCAATCTGATTCTGATGCTTATCTAGTGACTGACTGGTATATCGTCTCACCCTGGATTCCTTGAGCTTTGAATAACCTGAAATCTATTTAAACTTTTAGTTTCTTGTTATAAATATGATGCAAGTTTCTATTTACTTGAAAATAAGGAAGTGTCACACTGGAAACCAGTTGCAAATCCATGAATTTCTAGGGAGATTGACGAAATTCCTGGTGTTAAATCCTATGGCTAGGCTAACATTTTTATTTTCATAAGGCACTGTGAGTATTAGTTCTGAAGTTGTTCCTTTTTTTAAATATTGTATTCTTCTTTCAGGAAAGTGTGTATTGCCTTCCACGTTCATTTCATAATGTGGTTCTTATATAATACATTTTGAACTTGACTTGTAGAAGATATAAATGCAAACAGAAGTCTTTAACCTTTTGATGCACATGCTTCGTTGTGATGCAGGGAGTTTTGCTAGTAGGAGAAGAAAAGGGACGTGACTATTAAGTATTTGGCTTTCCAATGACGATCTATCAAACAAGAAACATTGGGCATCCTTTGATCAATCTTGTGAGATTGAAAGGCTTTCCTATTCTGCGGCAACTACAATTGGAAGAGCGCCTACTTCGAAACTCATCAGATAATTGGTGTATCATAAATGACGGAACAGACAATCCAGCTATTGTGATGGGCGTTTCTGGGTACTTACTTTACATGCACTTCTATTTCGAAATAATACACTGTCACTACAAGTTGGAATGCGGTTTACAATTTAACCAAGTTTCATTTTCATTTTGGTGTTCCCTCTCTAAATTTTTTTTCTTTTCAATACGCCTCTTTATGGTCCGCACAAATTGGGTATCATTTCGTACTTACCTTTTGAAGGTGCATGGTTAGAACTTTGTTGTATCCTTTTGCCAAATCATTGGAAAGTTTGTTTTTATAAGCAAAATGCCATCTTTGTGAACTTTTCTGAATGTAGAAGAGTTGCTCTTTCAATTCCTTGAACTGGCTGTATTGTTCAGGTAGAGAGAAACTAATTGAACTTTTATGTAATAAGTAATAAAGTCTCTTTTACATGGATTAGGAGCAAATTTGTGATAGTATACTTGACNGAAGTCTGCTTTTACATGGATTAGGAGCAAATTTGTGATAGTATACTTGACTAGCAATTTGGATGGTTGTGTTTAGTACTGAACAGNACTAGCAATTTGGATGGTTGTGTTTAGTACTGAACAGTCGGTACCCCAACTTCAGGGTCTTCTGCTCTCTTCTATTTGATTTGTGCATTAGTTAATTCATTCTGAAGATTATTGAAATCTGCACAGGAAACCTGATGAGCTCCTTGACATCAAATCTGTGTTAGGAGATCAAATTCCAGTCATCAGAAGGTTCACTGGGGGTGGAACTGTTATTGTTGATCACAACACAGTGTTTGTCACCTTCATATGTAATAAAGATGCCGTAGCCGGACTAAAACCGTTTCCTCAACCTATCATGTCCTGGAGTGGTCTATTATATAATAAAGTATTCCAAGGAACTGATTTTCATCTTCGGGAAAATGGTAGGTAGATTGAACTCTTTAGAATAGACGCCATCTCAACTTATTCATATAACTCTGCGTGCGTTCAGTTATGTATAAGATTAAACGTTTGGACGTTGACTATTGTTTTTTTCTGGATATAGATTATGTCTTTGGTAACCGTAAGTTTGGTGGAAATGCTCAGTCCATTACTAAAAGCCGGTGGATCCACCATACATCTTTTCTGTGGGACTATGAGGTTAGGAATATGGCATATCTGAGACATCCAAAACGGGTTCCTGATTACCGTGAGGTATACTTTATTGTTCATTGCATTTTTTTTTCTTTCCAAACTGGTTGCATATTTTATATACTCGTTTTTCCAATTCTGAGCCACACTATAGCAATTCAAGATGCAAGTATATTTAACAGGTCCAAGAAAAATATTTAATTCTCTTTTTTATTCTTATTAATCATATTATCTCCCCGTTAGTTCATCCAAAATATTAAGCTATGACCTTTGATATTATTGTGAACTTCCTTGATAATTGCCATATCTAGGTCTCCTAAGATCATCTTGAGGTTGCAATTAGGAATATCCACGTCTTGGGTTGAGTTAAAAATGTTTGGGACTCAATCCAAATGTTGAGTTAGCATATTTGTCCAACCATAATGAGACCCAAGTTAGGTGGTGCCCAACCCAACATGAACCTTATACTAGTTTGATTGAACTTGTTATGGCTATTCATCTTTTAAAAAAAACGTGTGAAAGAACTTTGAAAATGATAGAGCGGTGGCTAATTAGCCAGTCACACATTGGCTAAGTAGCTGTATGTTCTGTGTGAATGGTTAGTAAGCTCACCTAAAGCAATGTCGTTTGACAGCCGTTGCAGTGATGGTAGACCGTGTAGCTTTTCACTCCAAGGCTGTCAAAATGCATTTCTTCAAAACCATGTTGGGATAATGAAAAAGATAGCATTTAAGGATTCAGTGACCTAGTTTCACACCCTGAACCTGAATTTAATATAACAAATAGTTCAACATGCTATTTTATTTTATGAAAAACAACTCGGATATTCTAAAGACTTGAAGCAATTATTTTCTATAAGTTGTAAAGGGAAATAAACCTTATAATAGAGTTATTTGGTAACCAATATGATTTGGCCCTATGATCAATTAAGGCCGATGTAAATGAGTTCAAACCATCATGGCCACGTAACTAAATATCCTAAGAGTTTCTTTGGCAATCAAAGGTAGTAGTGGTCAGACGGTTGTCCTATAAGATTAGTCAAGATGCATACAAGCTCATTTAGATACTCACAGATATTGTGCAACCCAAACTAACTTTAGAAGAAAACCATGATCCCAAGTCTTTCTACCATCTTTCCGAGATCTCTAATGAAGCTTGTAACCTTACCCTAGTCATTTTGGTTGATTTGTTTGGGTCCCTCGGACCATCACCCTAGTGGCAATATAGATTGGAGCAAGTTGAAAATTAAAACGCATATTAACATGACATTCATTTATTATTTGATATTTTGACATGGTTAATAATGTTATACACAGATGCTGCCCTAATTTGGCAAATGAATGTATGGATGAAGTAACAATGTGTTCAATACTGACAGAGATCCTTTTTTAATGCCTTNAACACAGATGCTGCCCTAATTTGGTAAATGAATGTATGGATGAAGCAACAATGTGTTCAATACTGACAGAGATCCTTTTTTAATGCCTTTGGTTTTCTGAATTATATTTGTGCTAATTCTGAAAGAAAAAAAAGTATATATTTGCACAAAATGCAAACATTCAAGCTTACTAACATTTATATGTGCTTAAAATTTCTATTCAGGCAAGGAGCCATTTGGATTTTATATGTAGCTTGAAGGACTACATGCCAAGACAGGTATTTATTGATAAAACAACAGAAGCAATCGAAACTCAGTTTGGCACGAGTTTAAAGCAATTAGAAGAATGTGAATATTCTTCGACTGGAAACTGTAGTCCCACAACTAAGGTGCTGACAGAGCAAGAGTTGGAAACAGCTGCAGGTTGTGTATCACAGGGTAATAAGCTCGAGAAGGTCTTGGGCATAGCATTATGATAAGTAATTTATAAAATAATCATGGTATGATTATATACCATATACCCCTCATTTATTCTTTAGGCGGGGAATATTCTTGTTCTTGATGTTGAGATTGAATTAGCATAGCATGCCCACTGCCTAATTCTAGTCACAGTGCACTGTTAGCAAACCTCGAGGCATATTGTAGATGGTCCAGATGGTGGTTTTGCCTCTTCCTGCAAAAAGGCCTTTGGCTCTAGACCTCTGTTTCCAGACTAATTTTGGTGTCTCAAATACTAACCGCGAGGGTTGTCTATCCTTAAAGTTTGGCTTGACTAAAAAGATTTATGGCTCTATTTGAGTCTGGCTGCAGTGAAAAGAATAAATATATTTTTGTTGTGTGATAGTAGTTATACATACATATCAATCATTGCCCCTTCAGATGTTATTTGAAAGTGATATGAGATCAGCTGTAATTCCTTTTTTCTCTGCCAACAATTGTTTTTTATGGGTGTGAGGACTTTCGAATTCTTGACTTTTTATGGATGATTTAGTAATTTAACTAATTGAATTGCGTTCAAATTGATAATTAGATTACGTTTAGAATGTATTTATTTTGTTTTATATAAAATTAGATTATGTTTGCATAAAATGAAGGTAGTTAGGATGGGGTTATAAACTTAAAAGGATATTTAATAAAAGATATGTTTCGACTCAATAAAAATGTTTTTTAATAATTAGAACCAACGTATTTGAACTTGTCGGTTCAATTCAAAAATCAAAATAAATGTATTCAAAATTGGATTGAACCGCACATTATACATCTTTAATTGTATTAAGTTTTTATTAAAAAAAATGATTTTCTCTAATGAGTCTAGTTAAATTATTGGTACATATAAAGATTGAATGTAATCTAGGTTAAATTTTTATTTAAAAAGATTAGTAATTGATTTGATTTGATTTGATTTTTAATAATAACAAGAATGTGAAT
This sequence comes from Cucurbita pepo subsp. pepo, assembly GCF_002806865.2. NCBI lineage: Eukaryota > Viridiplantae > Streptophyta > Magnoliopsida > Cucurbitales > Cucurbitaceae > Cucurbita > Cucurbita pepo. Next base: position 9,703,453 of record NC_036639.1, on the reverse strand, counting down.
ATATTATCTTGTTGAGAAAGGAATTTGGAAAGAGAAAGGAAGGGGGGGGGTTGGCGTTGGGGTTGCGGGTTGCAAGTGAAAAACGAGTATATCATTGATAACGCCATTGCTGAATCGACCAAACGATTTCTTGCTGATTGGTTCCGCTAATTTTCACAGCCGAAATCTTAGGCTGACCTTTGGTGCGATCCTTCCACGCACAGCATTGCATCGCATCATGCACTTGCCTCTGCCTCTGCCTCCGCCTTCGCTCCTTACCTTCCTTACCTGTTTTGCTGCCCGCCATTCTCCTTTCCTTTGCTTCATCATCCCCTTCTAACTTCCCTTCCTCCCTCTTCTTCTTCTTCTTCTTCTTCTTCTTCTTCTTCTTCTTCTTCTTCTTCTTCTTCGTCTTCGTCTTCTTCTTCATTCACTGCGATTCAATTTCCTTCTTTCACTGCTCTCCCTTCACTTCCAATTCCCTTTCCCTCACTTGGGTTCTCCTTTTTTTCCTTCTTTTTCCGCATTCCCCTTCTTAATTCTTCATCCCCATTACTTTCTTTTTCAATTTCCCCACTTGGGTCTCTCTTTTTTATGCATTTCCCTTCTAAATCTTCATCCCCAATTCCTTCTCTTCCTCGCCGCGATCGGTTTTCATCCTTCTGGGTTATTTCTATCGCCTCGTTAATGATTGTCAACAGAACATTAACGCCCTCTTAATCCCTCGGATTTTCAGCTCTACTTTCGCAACTATATCCTTAATACTCGCTTTATCTTCTTCTTCTCCTTCTTCTTCTTCAGTGCCGGTTCTTTCAACTATGCTACAACGAGCTGGACGAGTTTAATACGGTGGATAGAGATACGGTTTTTTTGATTTCATTACGATCTTTTTCTTTCTTATTTTTCCTTATAATGGGAAGGGTTAAGCTCAAAATAAAGAAATTGGAGAGTACCGGTAGCAGGCAAGTGACTTACTCTAAGAGAAGGCATGGGATTTTGAAGAAAGCTCGGGAACTTGCTATACTCTGCGATATTGATATCCTTCTTCTCATGTTTTCACCAACTGGAAGGCCCACGCTATATCAAGGTGAACGCAGGTACTATCTTCCACGCTATATCAATGTTGGTGATTCTAGTTTTTGCAACCGACATTGTTTTGTTATAGGGAATTCGGAAAACATGAATCATCGATTCATCAGTATCATCCTATTGCCAATTTTCTTTCAGGGACCTTCAATTTGTGTTGTTAGTTATCTGTAATTTATGGTATCTTTGTATTGTATCTGGGATATGGAAAAAATTAATTCATCCAAGGAAGAAATTGACTTGTTTTTTTGGAATTCCTATGACCCTATGATGCCTAATATTAGTTGTGAAAGTGTTTATACCCGAGTGTTCATGTTTGTTCTTATGTTGAGGAGAATTAGAACCACACGACACATTAAAGTTCCGAAAGGATAACCAATCAATTTCTGTCTTATGCTCAACGTGGATCTTTAATTTTTCAGCAACATTGAGGAGGTCATTACAAAGTTTTCTCAATTGACTCCACAGGAGAGGGCAAAAAGGTATAAGAACCTGTCCCTAGTGATTATGAATCAATTCCTTTGCTAACTTTTTCTGCAATGCGGTAGCAGAGATGGCTAATATATTCAATCTTCTTTCTTTGGAACAGGAAACTCGAAAGCCTTGAAGTAAGTCTCTGCGTGACCCTTTTCTTTTTCTGCTTGCTTTTGTTGTACTTATTTGTTTCCATGTTCTATTTGAGCATCTAGGCGCTGAAGAAAACGTTTAAGAAGTTAGACCATGACGTAAACATAAAAGATTTTGTGGGTTCAAGGTATTTGTCTATATCCCTCAAATGTATGTTGTACTGTTTTGTCCAAATTTCAATACTTCTACAATTGATGTTTTGTACTGTTTTTTTTCTTCTTCTTTCCTGCAATATCTCGCAGCTCTCAAGATTCTGAGGTACCAAGCTTTTGTTATCATTGCTTTTCATAACATGAGATTAGTTTTGTGCATTTTGCTAAGTTTATATAATTTATCAGCAGGAATTGACCAATGAAGTTAGCATATTGCGAGATCAGATTGCTGATTCACATAAGAGACTGAGGTGCACCTTTGGAGCTTTTGTTTTTAATGTATACAGCCTTTTCTTAGTTTTGCCTTGCAGATTAGATTGTATTGTTCTCTTTTTGCAGATGTGCAGTAGAAATCACCTTTAAGTATGAAAAAGACTATGAATAATATATCTAATCTGGTTGAAAAATAGTGGAATTAGACGAACTTGTAAGTGATAAAATCTGAAACCACAAGTTCGTGAGTTATCAACGTGAGCCATAAGAAGCCTAAGTTGCTTGCTGAGCTATTGCTATAGGCATGATCATATGCATGTTTAGTATCAGGCATGGATATCATTCTGTTTGCATGTTGATATTCTAGTGTTGCTCTTATCCATTCTGTTTGCATGTTGATATTCTAGTCTTGCTCTTGTCCCTTCAGCTATTGGAGGAATCTTGATAATATCAACAATATAGAACATCTCCAAAAGATGGAAGATCTAGCAAGGNTAATACCAACAATATAGAACATCTCCAAAAGATGGAAGATCTAGCAAGGGAGTCCCTAAATCAAATGCGTCTACACAAGGTACGTTACGTGTGTTTTAGCTGCATATATCAAAATAATTGTTCTATCCATGATTTTATGCCTCTGGTCTATCTTTTGGATTGATACTTATATCAAAACACATTGGTGCATGATTCTTGCATCGGTTTGATCTGATGTAGTGTTTTCTGGGAGATCTTAAGTTATTTTATGCTNTCATTGGTGCATGATTCTTGCATCGGTTTGGTCTGATGTAGTGTTTTCTGGGAGATCTTAAGTTATTTTATGCTGTATTTATTGAGGGCAGAGGATATGATCTTCCATGTTACCTATTCTTCTCAAGATTCTATGTTTTTTATGTGAAGAAATTGGTAGTGGCACTTAACAGGCTCTGAAATTTGGCAGGAAAACGTAAGAAGACACCAAATACTCTCACAAGACTTCACTTGCCAGGTAAGAGCAGAACCTTTCATACCCATTTTTGCTAGGATGCTTATGTTGTGAATATCTTGATCTCAATATATTTCTATTTTCCACAGTATCCGGGTGGTGGGATGTCCTTACCTTTGATGATGGACGAAATGCAAGGCACTCAACCCCTCTTATGGCTTCCCAACTATTGCAGTCAACAGATTGCTTTACCAAATGAGCCTAGCTTTCTGCAACCAGGGTGAGCCTGCAATGAACGAGACTCGTTTTTTCGAATGTCTGGCTTTACATTTTTTATTCATGCAGTCGTATTCCTGAACTCGAAACCAGATTTTATAATCAATATACTTAATGTTTATAAGGTGACAAGATAAAATAGTCCTCTGTTTACAAATTCTCTTTGTGGGGAATGTCTGCAGTGATGTTGAATGCTCCATGGCTACATCGTTTTCGAGCTTTCCTAGTTTCTTCAACCCTGGGAAGCAACTTGAAGCAGGAATCTCTGGTCAAGTTGATAGCATGCCACAAGGTGATGGGGGCTTAAATGAACTAAGTGGAACCTCTTGCTCAACTCTGCAACTTGGTGACCAATATCCATACCCTACGTGTGATGTTTCCAACTTCCAAGATGACAAGAAACTGAATCTTGAGATGGAGATGAACTTACATGCAAATTGCATAAATAATCAACTAAATGGCAAGTTGGAGCTCTCTAGAGCTCTATATGGTGATGACCAGCATCCTTGGGCTTCTATACCAGGGCCTTGTAGCATTCCAATGTATCAAAGCAATGCGTACCACCATGTACGTTCTCTTTCAACTCCTTCCTCTTAAACTTCATGTATAACTCAATCCCTTTGCTTAATTAGTTCAAAGCTATTCATATGCCAATGCACCAAAACAATGCATATTGCGATTCAGAATAGTCAATGTTTTTGCTTGTCTCGTTTGTAACTTCGATATTTAATGATCTCGTCGTCTCTTGCAGCAACCAAATTGATTCCTACAAATTTCACCAGGAATTGGAGGGGTTACAGATTGAAGAATTGTTCATCTTGATTGATGTAGTCAACATTTTTGTTGCAATGGCATCCATCTCCCAGACGAAATTGTTTGGTATATATTGGGATCAGAATGATCTTCTGCTCCTCGTTTTGTCGTTAACCGGTATCCTCGACTTGTAAATACAAGATATACGAGATCAGAGGTACATTTTTAGATTAGATTTTTGTTTTTTAACCTCCTCATGAAAGAGCTGTAACATATTTGGGTTATTTGGGTTTTCTGGTTTCCTTAGCTGTACATTGAGCTATTGTAAAACATGGAAGCAAATTTCTTATTTTTTATATCGAGTTTCGAGAAATTTAAAGAAGTCGGTACAATAACAATCCTGTACACTGATATTCCCATGTCTACAATCACATAGTTTACATATTCTTGCCTAGATTTTATTATCCTATCCCCTTAGTGTTTGGACAATAGTGTTGTGCCATGGATCTGAAATGTGCTGCAAGAAGTTGTCAAATGGACCTTTTCCAGTCACATTGTGTTGAATGATGAATCCCAAGAATGCTAACATTGCCAATCTTCCTGTAGATGATCAAAACTTGATTAGTTTCATCATTAGACATGTAATTGAGCAATTTGATTAGCTAGTTTGTTCTATTTACCATTAGCAATCTCCTTTTCCTTGGCTTCAAGAGTTGGTTCAAAGTTGAGTGGGTTGAAAATTCCCCCTGGATACCCAACATCATTTGGTGGCAAGCTGTATTGCTTGAAAATGGGATCTTGGTTTACACTTCCTGGGTTCTTTATGTCTTGCCATCTTCTGATTTCCACATAGTGGAACAGAATGAACTCGATCACAAAGAGAGTCGACGACGATGCAAAATACTCGGCTTTCCCAGCATCGTACCATTTTGGTACGTTGATGATTCCATAACTTGTGAAGACTTCAGGCAATAGCATACCTGCAACTCCAAGCATTGCCCATCGCCCGTTCACAAGCTCTGCTTGCACATACCACCTCAAGTTTTCAGGGTCCTCTGCAAGTCCCAGAGGATCAAAACCATTGTCACCTGGAAGACTGCAAACAGAAAGTTTTCCAAATTTGTTAAATTCAAATCTCAATTTCCAAATCTCGTGTTTGATATCATATAATCAAATACCTGCCATCAAGGTAAACTGGGGATGGCAAACCTGGGAGCCACTCTCCTTTCTTGGCCTCAACTTTGAAAGAACTGGGAACTGAAGAAGTTGTTGGCTTAACAGACAAAGCTCTGTTAAACTTTCCCGACGACCCCGAAAGGAACCTTGATCTTGACGCGCTTGGCCGGAATACAGCAGCCGAAGCCTGGATCATGACAATTGACATTTTTCCCTCAGGAAACTGGTCTTGAAAGCCTGGCTTTGGGTTTGAGTTCAAGAAGTGCAATTTTCATTCAAGTTTATGGTGTTCATTTGTTGTGGAAATCAAAGCTTAGAAAGCATGATACATAAGAATGATCAGATGGCTAAGATGAAATTATGAACTTTTGGATTAGCCAATAGGAACAAAAGAGCCTTATCTTTTATCTCAGGGTCCATTGCCATATCCATAAATCTAAATCTTTGTTTCAGTTGGTTGAAGAACAAATGGTGTAGGCCAGCTTTTAGCCCATGATAGAAACTAATATCTTCCCTACAAAGTGGGGCATAATGGGTGGCTATCCCTTCTATTTAGATGAACATATCAGTTGAGAACATACAGATACTTCACAAGAAGATGAAAATACATTGATTTTGTTCATATCCAAAGCTTTCCTTCTAAGAAATCTACACAACTAATACGATGAAATGATAGAAATCGACGAATTCCAAGTCTAAGTGAACTGTTTGCCGTAAAAGGTTTGTCCAAAAGACCAGCCAGAAGGGGCAACATTGTAGGACACAACCGAGCGACCATCACCGGTAATGACCCTAAAAGAGAGGGATTGTCCTACAAGATAATCGTTGCTCTGCCAGTTTTGACCCCAATTTCTGATCATGGCCCTCCAACCAGTCCTAGACCCTTTAATGTAAACAGCATGAACATCCCCTGCGCCTCCCACATTGCTTACGAGTACCAAATTGAAGTAAGGATTCCCGTCTATTCTGAACTTAATTCCTCCCCTTCTTGCACATCTAACCCTACACATTCGTTCATCTCAGATTTAGTAACTCAAACAGACACAGGCGTTGCAGTGCTACGGGATAGAAATCCATTAAACAATACGCGTACGTACCTTCGATAAGCAACCGGAACGACTCCCGCGATTGTTTGAGCGATGCTTTGGAAGGCAGGTTGAGAGAGATCGAAATGGCGGAGTGAAGGATCGCACCAACCGCCCGGAGGACAGAAGTTAGTGGCGGTGACTACGACGGAGCCGGGGAGGCACCATTTTGGGTCGCTCACACATTTGACCTCAAAACAAGCCCCACAACTCAGCCCACTGTCGTACAAGGCTGTACTCAACGCCGTCGTTTTGATCCCATAGTTCTCGCTGTATACATTGCCATATCCACAAGCCCCACCTATAATAATTTAATTTTAAAAAATGTTAAATTAATAAATAAAAAAATACTTCTAAATTTTTTTAATAGTATGCTCTAACTTTAGTAAAAAATTACTCAGTGCTTCAAAATTAATTTTAAAATACTAAAATATTATTCATATTCTTAAATTTAAAAAAAAAATTAAAAATATTCTTAATTTTTAAAAAATTCAAAAAATAACCGTTGTGTAACGGTTAGTACTATATTTCAAATATTCATAAGCTTTCATCTATAAATTAGGGTTTTTTTTTTTTTTAATTTCTAAAAAATTTAAGAGTATTAATGAAACGTGTAAAAGTACAAGCGTATTTTTAAAGAAAAATACTAATAATTTCATCGAAAGTTAGCGACGATTTTTTTTTTTTAAGACAAAGTACGAAGTTCAAGGTATTTTTTATGAAATTAACCTTTTTAAAAACATTAAAATTCATCCGTTCGAGAATGAGTGAGAGATTCAAATATCCAATCTTTTAGTTGATAACGTATATCTTAACGAGACACGATAGTTAAAGATTATAGAGTAAAGTTATAAGTTAAAAGAGAAGAAAACGTACCCAATGTGCCATAGGCATCAGGACCTCCATAGAAAGTAGCATGAGCACCATTCATCCAATTGGTTCCACGATATCCATGGACAAAGGAGCATAAAATAAAAAGGGTCACCAACAAAAACTGAGCTACAACAACACCCATTGTAGCTCTGTGTACAAGAAGATGAAGCTTCTAAGTTTGAAGTTTGTGTTGAATGTGTGAAATGCTAATGGGTTCATCCTTATTTATACTCTATTTTCAACTCCAGGATGATGTTCCATTTTCAACCCTCCAGAATGGAATAAACAAATTAACTTCAATTTAATTTTATTGACTAAAATAATATTTAAATTTTCAAAAATCAAATAATTATATTATAGAATTTTAGATAAGTAACTGTGTATGAGTTTGATGCTGACCGGCTGACCTATGTTTAAATTGATAAAATTAATAAAAAAAATGAAAAAACTAATTTTTAATTTCTCCTTGATTAAAGGGTGAGGTCAACAAGAGGTGGTCGAATGTGTGTATATAAGCACTCATCATTCATTCATAAGGTCATTGCAAATTTACCTAATTGCCCACACCTTCAATCATGCCACTATTTTCCCTCCCAATTGCCTCATTTTCTAAATACCTATTTTTTTTTTCAAAATTAAATATCATTTATCTCCTTATTTTATTGCTTAATTTTTCAATTATTCTAAATTTATAATATTGTAATTTACATTTTTCACCTAACCCAAGAATTATCATAAGGTTATATTTATAATGCTACCTTTGTTTGCTTCATTTGTAGAAGCAAGATATTTAAAGTATTTAATTTGTAGAGGAAAAGATAAAGTTTAAGAAGTTTGGGTGAAGCTAACCATGTTATTCTCTTTGTTTTTTCAAATTAGTTAGGCAAATTTCCAATATTACCCCGATGGAATTCAAACCAAACATGATATTTAATATTAAATTATAGTTTATCATATATATCATATTTGATTTTTTATTATAGGTAAATATCTACATATTTGTCTTCCATTACGACTTACCATAGTATCATATTTATCTTTTTATTTATTGCTCTTTTTATTTATTACTCTTTTAATTTATTTGATTATCTAAATAATTATGAATATAGAACTTTCTCATTGGTTTTAGTAAATATTCTTATACATAATATAAAATCTATTGAATTTTATTTTATTTTATTTTTTAAATTTGTCTCAAAACTTTAAAATTTATGTGTCTAAATAGATAGTTAATATATTAATTTTGTATGTAATACACAGAAATTTAAATAAGCTTTCCACCTATTCAATATTTTTTTAATTAAAAAATTAATATATTTAATTGTTACAAAATTAAAATTTAATGTTTAATTAGATATAAATTTAAAGTTAAAAAATGTCAAAGTTGATAAATCTATTAGATTCAAAGAACTTAATAAATACCAAATAAAAAAAATAAAAAAAGTGGACATAAATTTTAAAATTAAAATAATGAGTGAAAAAAAAAAAGAAGTAAAAATAAGATATATAATAATCCAGAGTAGCATTATTCACTAAATATATAAGTAAAAATGAAACTTGAAATATTTAAGATAATATAAGTAATTAAAATAATGTATAAATATACCTTTAAAAAAATAAAATGAAAAATAATATATATATTTTATAAAAAAAAAAAAGTGAAAAAAAAAAATGAAATTCTTAGTCCTTGCCTATTTTGTTTTTAATAATTAAAAAAAAAAAAAAAAAAAAAAAAAAACAAGTTCATGATGTTTTTTTGTCCATCAAACCTTTGTGTCTGCAAGGCCCAACCACGGCCCATATGCCATACAAAAATATATGGATCATAAGGAATATATGTAATTACTTATCTTTATATATTTATCTAATTTCTAATAATTTTTTTAAAAATTGATTTCCAAATGTTATTTGATACATAATGCTAATTAATTAATATATTGAATACGAGACGTAAATTAGATTATAAAAATAAATGAAATGAAAGACAATAGGGTACATATACATATACATATACATATATATATATATATGTATGTATGTATAAATGTATATTACATTATGTTTAAATATTTAATTAATTTTTCTAAATCCTACATTTTTTTTTGTGAGCTCACAAAGAAATCGTTATCATTATAATATAAAACACCTAGTTTGGTATATGATTTGGAATAAATATATATTTAAAATTGATAAAAAAAAAAATAATGCAATACGTAACCATTTTATTTGTAATTATTTTTACGTAATCATCACGATTTCATTTTTTTTTTTTTTTTTAAGGATAGAACTTTATATTTTAAAATTAATATTAATATTTAAAAAGTATAATAATAAAACTCACTCCAACTAACCCATGCCACGTGATACTCAGAGTAAAAGAATATATATTATTTTTCTTTACGACGGGGTAAAATAGTAATTACACACTACAGAAACACAGCATCTAGGTTAACGTGTGTTTCGATAACGACGAAAGGGGGGTAAGAGAGTAATTTCGGAAGATAAATACGTGGAAACTCAAAACTGCAACAAAAAAAAAAAAAAAGAAAAAAAAAAAAAGGAAGAAAGAAAAGGAAAGAAAAAGAAAAATCCTTATCCAAAAATTTGGAAGATAAGCGAAAATGGGAAAATTATAGTGAGTAATCGCGTTATTTCCGTTCGATCCTCATAATCCAGACCTAATCCACAATTAATCAGCCATTAATTTAGAGATTCAAAATACTAATCCACTTAAATCAATCGTTAATTATCCTGGATAAAGTCCAAATTTAAACAAAACCCACTATCCAAATCCCGAATCTTACCCTCTTCTCTCTCAATTCTTTGGATCAAATGGATAAAGTTTAATCCGAATCAGACTGCCCCACTTCTCCCATTTTCTTCCTTTCTTCTTTCTTTATATGTCTCCTTCTTCCTCCTAATTTTCCTTCTCCCTTTCCCTTTCCTCCTCCTCATTTTCGCTGTTTCTTCTCTTGGTTTTGGTTCTTACTTTAAGTATTACAGGTGGGTTTCGTGTTCTTCCTTGTTGCCAACTCGATTCTGCTTCAACCCAGATTGATTTTCAGGCTATTCTTTTAGTGGGGTTCTTCCATTTTTTGCTTTTGATTTCTCTCCGCCATGGCTTGTTCGTTGAAGACTGGTCTCTCTGTTTCCGGGCTCAAGGATAACTTCCGTTCTTCCAAATCGTCTGTGATTTCTGGGGTTTGTACTGTTAATTTAAAAGGGTCGACCCAGAAGGGCTTCCCTGATTTGCGCGTCGATTTCTTGGGGAGCCCTGTCGTGGTTTCGGATCAAAATGGCGTTAGAAACTCGAACCCTAAATCCCCAAATGTCCTAACCATCAATGTAAGCCCCAGATTTCGTCTTTGTAATAATTCCTAGTTTCAGATTTAGTGTCTCTTTGGTAATGTTGTGGTGGGTCTGAAATTGATTTGTGGTTTCAGGCACAGGCTTCTATCTGTATTGGGCGAAGTCAGAGATGGTGGGAAAAGAGCTTGAAACCTAACATGGTGGAGATCCACTCTGCACAAGCCCTCGTGGAGGCATTGCTTGATGCTGGTGATAGATTAGCCATTATTGACTTTTATTCCCCTGGCTGTGGAGGTTGCAAAACCCTTCATCCTAAGGTATATCATCTTGTTTGCTGCTTAAGTTCTTGTTCTAGTTTAAGTTTAGGGTTATGCATTAGGAATCAATTTTGAACTTGGGATTCTGGGATTTTGCTGATTGAATCCATTTCTATATCAGATCTGTCAACTAGCTGAGTTACACCCTGATGCAATTTTTCTCAAAGTTAACTTTGAGGAGCTCAAAACCATGTGCCAAGCTCTCCATATACGTGTTCTTCCCTTCTTCAGGTTCTATAGAGGTGGAGAAGGTCGCGTTTGTAGCTTTAGCTGTACAATCTCAACTGTAAGAACAATAGCCCAGATTGAACACAAAGAAAAGAATCTCCATAGCTAGAATCTAATTCTTCCCATATTCCATTTTGACATTGCAGATTAAGAAATTCAAGGATGCATTGGCGAAACACGGAACCGACCGATGTAGCATCCTTCCAGCTAAAGGGTTAGACGAATCCGAGCTCGAACGGTTAGCAATGGCGGGTGAATTATCATTAAGTTCACCATTACCATATCACAAGGAAGCAACATTGAAGGATCTATATACTTATAGTTCTTGGGACACATCAGGCAATAAAAGGGAAGAGAATCACCTGATTCTTAAAGTGTAAAGCTATGATAACACTAAGCAAATTGAAAGATTATTAGTTGATGAATTCTTTTGTTTTTGAGATTGTGTTGTACATAGTGAGGATCTGGGGTTTGCCCCATAAGCAAGGCCCTCTGGTTTTTCTTAGTGTGTGCCTTGCTTCTCTGCATTGCCAATCTGTTGTAAGAACTGGAATTGGCTATCTGTTTCAGTTTTCTAATACACAGATCATGCTTTTGGTTGCTATTCGATTCTTGTCTTCTCATATGCTTTTGAAACTATATGGAATGGTTATTAGGGAGCTGGTAGATTCTGATGAAATGGGTATGAATTTGGTTCCATCAAATGTGAAGTAAAGAATCAGATTCCCATGGAGAATGGGAAGTTGTAAAGCATCGTTGACGGTTCAACGTTTTTACTCACCGATCTTAACGGGGAAAAGAGCGATAACTGCGCAAATCAAAACACCAATCTGGATTTGGCATATGATGTCTCTAGTATTTTGTTTCGACATAGTTGTGTTACTTACATCTCGCTTCTAAGAGTGAAAATTATCCTCACATATCAACACGAGTTGTTTTCTTGCTTCTAAGAGCGAAGACTATCTCCAGAGACGAAAACGAGTTTTATCCTAGCTCAAATAGATCCGATCAACCAACATTTATCAAATTTGAAAAAGGAGCCGAAGAAATGGTTCGATCCTCTTATTTTGATTTCTCAGAGATCCGTGGATTAGGATCCTAATACCTTATAGATACAAATGGTCCAATAGAAACATTACATTTCTGAGCGGAAGAGAGCCAAATACACTTTAATTTTTTAATTTTTTGAGTTGAATTGGTATGAATTATCGGTTCACATTTTTATTTTTAATAAAAATAAAATATTAGTTTTCAGAACATATATTAATTTAATTTTAAATATTTAATTAAGAAATATTTTAATTTTATTTTAATAGTCGTAAGAAAAGGTTAAAAACGTAGTTTCTTATATTTACATATTTAAAAATTAAAAGTAAAGTAATTTCACACAACCGGAATCGACGCCGTCCAGGTTGTTCCACATAAAACAATAACAACACACGTGCTCCACTGGTCCCTCCAGCTTTATTATTATAATAAAAAATATAATATATGGAGACTTGTGGGTCCCAACTATACCCCTAAGTCGTGGAACTGACGTGGATTAACGACATTCCAACTCAGCATGACCCCACATTTAAGCATACCCGTTTCCTTTATGTCGGTCATCTTCTATATTGTTAATTTATCATATGTAAAGTTAATTACATAAATAATATATTATTAACTATTTATTTACCATTATTAATCGCCATTTTATCAATTTTTTATATTATTAATATTTTGTCTATTAACTTTAAAAAAAAAATAAACATTACATATATTTTATCATTTACAAATATCTACGTCAATTATTATATTAGAATTTTGAAATGCGCGTCCAAAAACATGAGACGGCATTCAAGAGGAGACCACTAGGAATTTCGGCATGGGTCTACAACTAGTACTTGATTGAGGACAATTCTTCATTTTCTTTTTACACGTTTTTTATTAGGCTACCGTCAATTTCTTTGAGTATCGATCCTGTGATCGTACCCCAAGTGGAGTGCATTATTGCTTTCATTTCCTTCTCTTGGACAACGTCTTCGAATTAGTAGAGTCGGGTTTCTTGTTTACCCATAATGGATAAGTCATCCCCACCAAGCAGGCAGTCACGGATCACAATATACTATTTTATTGGATAAAATGCTCATTGGTTTTTACGTTTTAAAAGATAACAACATGTGATGCATGTAGTAGCTCATCGAAGTAGTAAATCGGGTTATTACAATTGATATCAGAGAAAAACATCTCAGAGTAGAATTTAGTTCGGAGACAAACTAAGACAAAAGTTGATCAACATGCGACCCTAAATAAAAGAGGAATACATGAATCAATGGTTTAAAATAGATGAATTATTTTAATCCAATCATTTAATTAATTTGGAGTAGTCGACCTTCCTGTTAGTGGCCCTAATATTGCAGCCGCTAGTTTTGGATTTTTGGGCTACCTGATTGCTTCTACTAGTTTGATCCCTTCTCAATTTGAGATGGGCAGTGATGATCATGCCCCAATTTTAGATTTCTTGTTGCAATCATGGGTCTTGGCGCTGGCCTTCTAATTCTTTGGAGCTGTTGCAACTCTCTAATTTGGTACGCTCGATTGTCCTGCCCTTGTTTGGGCCTCTTTTCTGTGGTCATGGGAGCTTCCTGTTCTTCACAACCATTGGTAGTAAGCATTCAAATTTCCATTATTCCAATTCAAACGCGGCCGTGATATAAAAAGACAAGTCCAAAACCTGCAAATCGGATGCCAAAACCCTGCCATTCCACACATCGATTACACATATTTCGATGTGCCTTCCTGCTCTGGTTTTCGTAATCCCCTAGCTTTATCCCTCTTTTTAGTCCCATTCAATCTCCCACTTCTTTCTCACACCCATTTCTTTCTGTATTTCTCGTTTAAATTGGAAAAGTTCCGATGGGAAGGCGCGGATTGTTCGATCTCGAGAGGCATTTTGCATTCTATGGCGCTTATCATAGCAACCCAACTAATATTTTCATCCATATTCTCTTTGTTTGGCCAATTTTCTTCACTGCGCTCATGCTCTTCTACTACACCCCCTCTTTCTATTCTCTCCCCAAATGCCCATGTGGGTTCAACACTGGCCTCGTTTTGAATTTTGGGTTTCTCTTTGCTTTCATTTATGGCACTTTCTATGTTCTTTTGGATAAGAGAGCTGGATCTTTGGCGGCTTTAATGTGTCTTCTCTGCTGGGTTGGAGCTAGTGTGTTCGCTTTTAAGCTTGGCTACACTCTCACATGGAAGGTGAACGCCCTTTTTTCTTCTTTTGATTCCCGTTTGTTTGTTTTAATTCTTTCACAGATCTTTAACTAGCCCTATTTACGTTGTCTGGTTTCTGCTTGAGTTTGAATATTTGAACCATTTATGTAACTCTGTTCTCTAGAGCTTTATTTAATTCTTCCGACTTCATGGTTGTTGTGGAATTTATTGCTCCTATTTATTAGTTGAATTATGTTGGCAAACCGTCTGTTCTTAAAGAACTATGAACACATATGCTAGCTCTTATAAGGCCTTATTTCTTGTTCTGTTTTCTGATCAAAGTCTGTAAATAGATATCTCAGCTGTTGTTTGGGCTTATTTTTACTGATCAATTGCCCCACTGACAATTGTTACTGATCTTTAAATGTTGTAGCTAGAACTGAATAGACATCACCTTTCCATTTGTTTATCAAATTCGTGTAACGTCTGTGCTTATTATCAACACACTTTTCTAGCTATGGTGTTTATGAAAAAAAAAAAAAATGTTGGTTTCTGGCTGCAAGTAAAGTAAGTCATGCCGCATGCCTAAGAAATAGTTGGGTTAGGTTCAAATGACACTTTAATTTGGCAGTAAGTCTTTTCTTGATTGGGTTATATGACAAAGATCTTCTTAGAACACTGATTGATGTTGTTCTTCCTTCGACCCAACGTGTCCTTTAATCGTCCTCGTCCTCGTCCTCGTCCTCATCCTCTTGATGCTGAACTAAGCAAAACTTAGATAGACATCAATATTGAAGGGATTTTGAGCCTCTATCTGATGTACTTCTGTGAGAATTATCTCAAAGTTTTTGTGTTTGATCCCACGTTAGGGAAACGAAACATTCTTTATAAGGGTGTGGAAGCCTCTCCATATCAGACGCGTTTTAAAAACTTTGAGGGGAAGCTCGAAATGGAAAATTTAAAGAGGACAATATTTGCTATCGGTAGGCTTGGTCTGTTACATTTTGTGACGATATTTGGGACGAGATAGGTTGCAGCTATTGAGTGTTGGACCAGCTTGGAGATTAGATTCCTTTTAGATAACCTATGGCCACCTTTTTCCAAAAGTCTGCACCAGTACATAACATGATTGACATTGTATCCCTTTCTTTTTTGATATCGTCATAACTTGATAGGCACAACCCTTTTCGAGTTTCTTCGAGGACTCGACGTACTGTGATCCCCTCATTTCACATCTGTAAACTTTCGAGTACCACTTGGATCTATGTGACATGTTCAAATTATTGCAGAATTTATAGCTAAAGCTGGTTATTTTGTCATCTAATATATCAGGTAGTGTTGGCTGCACAGTTGTTCTGCTGGACAAGTCAGTTTATTGGCCATGGAGTATTCGAGGTAACTACTTAGTTAAACATCTCAAACCATAAACTTGTTTTTCAAACTTAATCCCTTATGGATGTTGCTTTTTGGTTTCACTCGGTAGAAACGAGCACCCGCTCTCATCGACAACCTTACTCAAGCTTTTCTAATGGCTCCGTTCTTCGTTTTGTTAGAGGTAAAGCTTTGCACAAACCTGTTATGGTACTGTTGTAACACTTACTTGACATAGCTGTACAGCCTATAGAACAGATCCTGTTCGACCTGCATAACAACGAAATATTAAAAAATGTTATTAATTCGTTATCTATTTACAGGTTCTTCAAGCTTTATTCGAATACGAACCGTATAAAGGTTTTCGTGCAAGCGTTAAGGCAAAGATAGAAGCGGAGAGGAAAGCCTGGCAAGACAAGAAAGCAAAAAAAAGCTCTTAGCTTGAATCTGTGTTCTAACCATACGCAGAGAATAATGTATACACATACGTACATGAACGAGTACTCGACACGTTCGTCGTAGCTTCGAATGTGTTTGAAAATTTCAGTGAACAGAGTTTGAATAAAATTAGAATGGCCCTCTTCTTACAATCCAAATCTGGGAATTGGTTTTACATTCTTGTGTTCATATGGAAAGAAACGGTGGCGTATAAGTATGAGAATATTTTATTTTTGTGTATTTTTGCTAATAAAGTTAATTGTTTTACATTATTATTTAACATCTCTTTTATAATCATTTTATTCTTAAAAAGCAGGTGGTTTTATCCTAAAGTATTATTCCCCTTTACTTGGTCAATATTTGAATTTTCTTCTTATGCTAAATGTTAATTTAAGTAATATAATACTATATTATATAATTAACACGAAGTGTAAGTACCAAAATGTCCTTGGGAATATATTCTTAATTGAATTCCATTATAATAACAAATGTAGGCAAATCAAAAAATGAAAAAATTTTAAACTATTTATAATATGACAAATTAATCTATGTNCAATGAAACGAGGTTATCATCGTGTCAGCTACAAGTAATTTTCGGTCGTGTTTATTTAGTAAGAATGAAAATGATTTTTAGCTGACACGATGATAACCTCGTTTCATTGTTTGATTTGCCTACATTTGTTATTATAATGGAATTCAATTAAGAATATATTCCCAAGGACATTTTGGTACNAGAAATAAATTGTCAATTTTTAGAGAATGAGATTCTTTATTCAAATGAGTTTGACTGATGTTTAATGAAATAAAAGAATGGGCAAAACGCCAAAATAATATAAAAAAATTTTAAACTATTTATAATATGACAAATTAATCTATGTAAAAAGACTAAAAACTCCTCGACTAGAGTTATGGACGATTTTACTTTTATTAGCTTAGTAGTTGAGTCTATTACTGATAGACTATCGTTTTGAGCGAAGTCCACAGACGACTAATAGTTTTCAGTTATAGTTACCATCATTGTTGAATATGTGTTGTTGTACTAACGTTTCAGTAATAGTATTGTATCACTGAAAAACTATAGGCATTGTTATATTAGTTTAATCTAATAAAAATATCGTAATGTCGATGTTTAGCTCATTGGTTACCATTGTGAGTGAAGTCTATCGTTCATANGCTTAGCTCATTGGTTACCATTGTGAGTGAAGTCTATCGTTCATAAGCTTCAATTATAATTACAATTATTGATGATTAGGGGATGTTATATTAGTTTATCAGCGATAGACTCTATGTTTGTCCTTAATGTATTTTGTTGTCGTACGTTATTATTGTTGCAGCTTCTTTTACAACATTTCTACCATCTTCTTTCTTGGTCATTAATGAAAAGTAGTACACGACAACTTTGGATGTTTGATGATATAATTTGAATATAATCCAGCAAAAATTATCCTAAAAAAAATTCAATTAGAGAAGAAGAACACGAAGAAATAAGAACCGACATTGATACTTCTCCTCCAAAATAAGGGCAAAATGGGAATCTTTGTGTCATATTTAAAAAAAAAAAAAAAAAGATTTATCAATCGCGAACTCAGGGAATTTTAAATTAGGGTTTTGATTATAAGGGTGCACGTACATTACTTTTGTCTCTTTTTCTTCAAAATTTTAGTTGAAATGTTCGAATATTAATATTCCCCACAACAATGTCGATATTATCGACGTGACTCGATTTTTTTACATGTGTGCATCATACGACCCAATTAGAGTTTCCAAATTACAGTTTCAATGTTAAGCACGTAGATACACTTTTATAGGCTATATTTCTGGGCCAAAATAATGAGATTTTAACCTTCCACGCAACCATGTAAAACATATTGATAGCAACTCAGTTTTTTCACGCTGTGTGCTTCAAATGACCAAATTAGAGTTTCTAGTGTCTCGATTTTAAGCCTGTACGCACATTATTTTCATACTAACGATATTATCGATCCTGAAACCATGTCGAAGAACGGGAACTCATATGGAAACTTTTCTTTCTAGCGTAACTATGGTCGAAAGAAGGTTAAAAGATCAAATTTATAATATAATAGTTGGGCATGGCATGGCGTGCCACGTTGAGTGAAATAGGAAAGTCAGTTAAGCAGAGCATATTATTTTATGGAGCTTCACTTCACTTCATGTTTCTCATTCTTCTCCCCTTTCGCTCCATCAACTCAACTTCTCCACTTTTCTTCTTTCTCCTTTCTTTCACTTTCATTTCTCTCTCTCTCTCTCTCTCTCTCCTCTTTCTCTCTCCTCTCTGTAATCTCTCTGTTTTTGCTTTCTTCTGCAAGGATCTCTCTGAGTTTCTGTAAAACAAAAACATGGAAGAAAACAGGACATGTCCTGTTAATGAAGAATCCCAGATTGTTTTGCCGCCTGGATTTCGGTTCCACCCAACTGATGAAGAGCTTATTTCTCATTATCTCTGCAACAAAGTGGTGGATTCCAATTTCTCTTGCAAACCCATTGGAGAGGTTGATCTCAACAAGTCTGAGCCCTGGGATTTGCCCTGTAAGATCGAAGCTTTTTCATACCCTTTTTATATCTCGCTTTAAAATCACTGATTATGTTTGTTTTTTGTTGAAGGGAAAGCGAAAATGGGGGAAAAGGAATGGTATTTTTTCTGTTTAAGGGATAGAAAATATCCCACTGGTTTGAGAACGAACAGAGCCACTGAATCAGGGTATTGGAAAGCCACTGGCAAAGATAAAGAGATTTACAGAGGAAAAACCCTTGTGGGTATGAAGAAAACTCTTGTTTTTTATTGTGGAAGAGCACCAAAAGGTGAAAAATCCAATTGGGTTATGCATGAATTCAGATTAGAAGGCAAACCCTCTTCCATTAATCTCTCAAACTCTGCAAAGGTATGAACTTTTTGCTCTGTTTAACCCTCAGAATCGTTTGAAATTACAGAGCACTCTGTTTTTCTTTTTGTTCTGCAGAACGAATGGGTTATTTCAAGGGTGTTTCAGAAGAGCTGTGGAGGGAAAAAAGTTCATATTTCTGGGTTAGTTAAATACGGTTCTTGTTCTTCAGCTGTGTCGCCATTGAAGGATTCGTCGTGTTCTTCATCTTCATTCAAGATCAAACCAGTTTCTGAATCGCCTTACGTGCCCTGCTTCTCCAACTCCATGGATTCTTCTCAAAGAACCTTACCCAAAATCACTGATTTTCCTTTCAGTTTCTCTTCCATTTTCCCAAGAAACACAAATCCCAATTCATCATACAATCCACAGTTCCCAAACCTGGGTAGAACATTCAAACCAGAGGGAGAAAAAGGGTTAATTTCTGATATGAACAATGAAATCTGCTCTGTTGTTTCGAATCTGGAAATGGGTCGATTTCCATTTGAAAATCAAGAGAATCCATCGGGTTCAACTGTGGCATTGAATCCCAACATGGTGTGGAATTACTGAAGAAAATTCCAAATCGATGGCATCATCATTATTATTATGTGTAAATGGAGTTGGGTTTGGTGGTTTGAAAGTGATCTTGGAGCAGTACTTTAATGGCTTCCGCAGCCATTGATGATGTTATTATAAAGATAATGGATGGTCTCTATCTCCATCTTCTTCTTTCTTTCTTTTTTACAAGCAAACATAAGTATGTGGATATTCGCTTTCATATTCAGATCTTTATATGATAATTAAGTAATTAGTGCATTAGGAATGATTATGATTAAGTTTAAGTTTTGATTAAATTTTGTTCTAATCTTTTTCATGTTTATGTTATATATGAGACATGTTAATTTGGAGTTAATGGTTGTTTTTAAGAGCTTAATTAATGTGAATTTAGGATGTAAAAACTATTTTAATTTTTTTTTATATATTTTATTTTATTGTCATGCAATTTATCTATTGACACTTTATATGTTATTATTATTATTTTATTTTAATAGGGTAAAATTATTTTTGAACTTTTTAAAAAATTTAATGAATATTAATGAAATTTTTAAAAAATTAAAGATATTTTTTAAATATATTTTTTTAAAGTGAAAAAGGTTTTTTTTTAATTCAAGAATATTTTTAAAATAAAATATAAATTTTAGGTAAGAGAATATATATATATATATATATATATATATATATATTTTTAAGTTTAGGATTTTTTGTATTAATGAAAATTTTAAAAGTTTAAAAAATATTATTTTTTTTATTAATTTAGTCGATAAATATTTGTGTAATTTAGCTCACATATATGATTGTGATCAAATTGGATGGAGGACGGTCAAATATGCTTGTTTTTATTTTAAATGAGGAACGTGTATGGAAGAAACATGGAAGATTATCCAACGTATTCCCGTTTCTAGTTATTAAAAAAAATAGAAATAAGAAGTTAAAAAATAAGAAACAAGAAACAAAAACATTATCAAATAGGTCTTAATTTAACGACGCTTGTTTACTGTGAGATTTAATATCGGTTGGAGAGGAAAACAAAACATTTTTTAGAAGGGTCTGAAAACTCTCCCTAAATGATGTGTTTCCCAACTATGAGACTGATGACAATATATAATGGATCAAATTGGACAATATATACTAGCAGTGAGCTTTGGTTGTGGTTGTTACAAATGTTATTAGAGCCAAGACATCGAATGATGTGCCAACGAGGATGTTGGTCTCCAAGGAAGGTGGATTGTGAAATCCCATGTTAGTTGGAGAGAGAAACGAACCAGTCATTATAAGATGGTAGAAACCTCTCTATCTAGAAGAAGCATTTTAAAACTGTGAGGGTGACGACGATATGCTAGCGATGAGCTTGAGTTGTTACCTTTACTTTTAATGTTGGATTGGATCACGTCTTTGACAACACTACACATAGTGATTGATGTGGACGTATCGTGACTTGCCACATGGCATTGCTATGCACAGCTGGGTATGAAGTTCATTATTCCACCCCACCCCTTGAATTCTTGAGCAGCAAAATTGAGTGAATTATTTAATTTAATTCCTTTTTGTTTGGGTGGGAGATGAAGGTTATCCATATTTCCATGTAAAGAAAATCCCAATACTTTTCTACAAAGTTTATGTGTATCAAGTATTATAACATAAATAAACTTTGCATTTTGGATTATACTATATAGTTTCAACCAATTAAAATGCAAAAACATTTAAACATTTTCCATTAAAGTGTATAGTTTATTGAAGACTATAAAGTAGTATTTGACCGTTTTTTTTAAAAAAATCTTATCGTGTAAAATCTACGTATATTAGGTTAAATGCACAACTTAAAATTTAGTATAATTTGACTGTATTTTTATAATATAGAGAAGAAACTAGAAAGAGATACAAGTTTATCTTCGAGATTAGATTATAAGAAGAAAAATCAAGCTTCGCATCTTTAAGAATAATGGAATCAAGTATTGTCGCGTCGAAATGTGATGTCTACTACCACTTTCCACAATATTATCCACTACTTTTTACAGCAATACAATATTTCTTCTTTACTTTTTACGTGTTAATTCATTTATAACACTTTTAGATTGTTTCTTATTGTATAAACTATATTATCTTCTTCTCTTTTTTTTTCTGGGTCACGATAGACAAGTCGTTTTATCTCTTTTGACATATCTTTGGTGAATTGACACTTTCATTCGCATCTCTTGTTGTGGGTTGGTAGACGGCCGTGGGAAACTTCTCGATATTCTCCTTAGAGTGAGAAAGAGGTTAAAACTCTAAATTATTTTCAATTCACTACCAAATGTAAATAATAATAAGCATGGAAACTTTAGAAATATGGCGTAACAGCCTAAGCCCACTGATAGCAGATATTGTCCGCTTTAGCCCATTATGTATCTCATCAGCCTCATGGTTTTAAAACGCGTCTACTAGAGAGAAGTTTCCACACTCTCATAAGTTATGCTTCGTTCCCCTTTCTAACCGACGTGAGATCTTACATATCAGGAATCTAAAATATACCAGACGGATGATATTTTTCAGTAGTTTACAAACTGCAAAATTTGTTCATTCCAACAGTTATCACAACAAAAAAACAGCATCAATCATATTGATCAACCAGCTTAATCCCCCAGGGCATGTCCTCACAATGCTTTACATGAGGAACAAGTTTACCAGTGTCAACTCCTTTCTTAGCCTTGCAGTCATAGAAAGGAGGTGCATGGAAACAGGGTTCCATGGACATGGCTTGACCACAAGGTGGGTCGGGGGCAGTACGGTTTTCGGGTTTGTATAATATCCATGGTTTCAGACCGCCAAGACCTTGAGCCACATATCCGAAGGTCGACCATGAGCTGGTGACTAATACATCAGTTGTACTTAACAAATACATCTCTGCTAATGCCTTCTGGTTATGTATACTCTTCTCAGTTTGCTGGTGTTCCTCATGACTTGGTTGGTAGAAACTAATTCTCTCTCCCGTCACCGTTGGATTCTCCCAGTAAATGTCTCTCAACTTCTCCATGTAACCAGCGCTCAGGGACGTTATCAGCACGGCCTTCGACTTTGGATTACTAACTGGACCGATGATATTCGTCTGCCTATCGGTTCGTGGCAACAGATTCTCCTTCAGGGTACAGGTCAGGACCTGATCCAGGATGTGTTGAAAAGGTCCAGTCCCTGTATCAAACACTCTAATCTGAATACCTATTCTTTCACTAGCTCTAGCCAAGTAAGCTTGATAATATCTCATAATCAGTCCCCAAACCGAATTCGTGGGGTGAAACAGATATCGACCCAAGAAGTGGAAAACAGTATCTTTATTCGGGAAAAGATCATTGAGTTCTTTCTCGAATGACGACATCAAAAAGAGAGATGGGACAAAATAGTTGTCTGTTTTCATAACAAGCCATGGTGATTGCTGCAGAAGAGCTTGGTCTTGATCACAGAAAAAAAGCTTATCATCATCATCATAATCATGCACCAAATGAAGATAAACAACAGAAGGCAAGATCACTCCACTTGAATCTGTTCTCATGCTGTTCTTCATTATTTTCCCATAGCAATCAGGAGAGGTCTGGTTGAAGTTACTGAACTCCTCTTTAAACGGAAAATCTTGGGGAAGAAACCAGGAAACCTCAGGAAATGGTTCACAGAAGAGATCAGTCATGTCCGTTCCAGGGTCGACTAGTAGGACACGATTCGTGAGGAGAGAATAAAGGAACGCTGAAGCAAGAGTTAGTATTCTATTCCCTAATCCACTGAAGGAAATCCATATCAGATATCTACAGTCTGAGGAGCTGCTACTACCATTAGACCTAAGCCACTCCAAAGTTTTGTTATAAGATTCAGTATAAACTCCGCAGCGCTTATGAAGATCTTCATAACGCCGCAATTTGGCGATCAGGTAAGAAGAGGGTTCGAACGCCAGCTTGTGTTGATAAAACACTGAATTGTACCTACTGAGACAAGAACCTACACCATGTTTGGCAGAAAGAAGGCCACTTAGCAGTTTATCCTCTGGCTGTATAGCCGTATGAAGATCTCTATCCTTAGAATCCACTGAAAGAAGAAGGCCAACAGATTATACTTGGAATGACACAAATTTCACACTGTAAATGGCTACAGGGGAAGACTAATTATGAAGAATTTCCCAAGTATCAGACACTAAATTATTAGATTACATATATAGCAGCACATAAGAACAGATTATCTCACAATAAAGAAAGGAAAGTCTTGAAGATACTCTTATCTTTGTCTCTATTGGGTCAGTTCATCATGAAGAAAGAGTAGCCAGAACTCAGAATAATTCACAATGTAGTGGAAATGATAGAAGAGGCAAATAAAAATACTGCACTTGTCTGAATGGTTTATCCAAGTTCATTGCCACAAAATTCCAAATCATTTTGATAGCTTAAACATTCAGTACTGAATCAGTCAATTTCTCAAACAGTTTGAATACAAGGTGGCTCTTCAAGAACTCGACACACAATGAATTGAAAGCGATTTGAACTGAAATTCACATGGCAATGAGCAAGAAGCAATTTACAGAAAGTTCAAAATCGAGTACCTAGGTCAGAGTTCCACTGAGGAATCCACATATCTGAGCCATCATTTACAGCATCAGACGGCGGGTCTCTAAGAACAACAGAGAGTGAAAAGATCACAGAAATGAACATCAACAAAACCACAACCGTACCCATTACTCGAATCGAACTGAACCCACATTTGGTTTCTTGGTTGCTGTTGAAATCGGTGTGCGGATCCTTGTCCGATAGGGCGTTGTGATGATCCGCAGTCTGCCTCATCAATCGCCTAATTTTTGCATAATTTTCATCTGGGTATGGATTGAATGTAGGGTTCATGGGTTTAAACTTCGTGTTCCAGCAAAAGGGGTAGTGGAAACTGGAAACAGATGGCTTCAAGAGGACCTGTGTCGGTCTATGGAGGTCGCCGAATCAGGGCTACAACTTTTTGTCTTAATTCAATAAACCGAAGAAATAAAGTGAGTCCTGATCGAAATCTTACTCTATTCCCGCTTTGTCGGTGTTCAAAAGCTTTATGATCTATCAGTATCAGCTACTCGCGACTAAAATCAATGTGCGTCTTTTTCCTTGAAAATTTGGATCAATTTGGCCATTCACGCTTCATAAACCTTCAAGATAAATCGTTAGTTTAATTTAGAAAAAAAAAAAAAAAAAAAAAAAAAAAAAAAAAAAAAAAANAATATCGATAGAGAGAAGATATAGTTCTTCTTTGTAAGGGTAGCAACAATTTGTTGTTGCAATGTTCTTGAAATTTTGTGGGAAGAACATAATATATCAACCTTCTAACTTGTGTAATTAATTTCATATATATATATATATATATAAATTCTTGAATTTGAATTTTCGATTTTTCAAAAATGTAATTCAACCAAAACTATAATATATATATAATTCAACCCAACCTTTATAGTTTGGAATGGTATTCAACTCGATGGAGTTCTCAAATCATTTGAAAATTTATGTAATTCAATATATATATTAGATGATAGGAAAAAATGCTCGCTTAAATACTATTTTTTAAAAAACTATTTTGATTTATCTACTTTCGACTTTAATTTAAAATTTATTTAGGTTAAGTTCCTATCTTAATTCGATAAATCTAATAATGATTTTATAAAATTTTAATATATTCTATATATATATTTAAAATATTGATCTAATAGAGTCAAACCCAATAATTGTATGAGCCTGTAGGCTTAGTATAAATATACCTGTCTATCCTACCTATCTAAGAAATACATTGTAGCAGTAGTTTCTATAAAGTGTCCTGTACAAAACAGTAAGCAGTAGTTTTAAGCAGTAGAATTGTAGTAGTAGTAGTTTTCTACAAGGTGTCCGGTAGAAAGCAGTAGTTGTAGTAGTAGTAGTTTTCTACAAGGTGTCCGGTAGAAAGCAGTAGTATTGTACAAAGTGTCTTGTAATTTATTATTGCTGTTAATAAAGAGGGTGAGTGTTTAGGACGTAGAGTTAGGTTAAACCTATAGAACTAAAAATAATCATTTTAATAAAATTTTAACCTAAAAGAATAAAAGTAAATCAGGAAATAGCATTTAAAAATGAAAATGGGTTAGAAAGAAGTCAAAATCTAAATTTGATTGTGAAAGGAAGACATTTGAATTTCTCTCGTTCATGTCAGCAAGATCGAAGGCCAACCATTGCCGATAAGCAATCCCTGAATTCTGGTGGTACGCCCCCCATCCTCAACCACTCATATTTCTTTCCCAATTTTCTTGTTTGGATTTGGCGGTCTTACTCTTACATGAGCGTGTTAAGTGAAGAACAACGAATCATCATTCTTCGCCTCCTTACCTAACCTTTCAAACCCAGAAATGGCTGTTGCTTCCCTATGCCAATCCACTATGAATTCCCAGGTCAGTGGGTTGATCGGAGGTCTCACTTTTCAGAAACTAGCCCTCTCTCAACCGACCTCTCTTACCTTTTCGAGGTAATTTGATTAATGGGTGCCCTTCGTTTTCTTCGTTTGATCGCTCTAAGATCCATTGGAGGCCTTGGAATTCAATCTCTCAATCTTTGACTGCGAATGAACTAACGATTGTGTTCTTACATTGCCCTGATTTTGAGAATACCTAATTTAATTTAGTTTAGTTTTCTGATTCTTGGCATGTGGTGATAATTCAGTTCTGTCTCATTGAAATTCTGAGATTGAACTGCTGAGCTTCTTGCAATTGTTCTTGTTTATTTGATTTGTGTGTTTTGCAAGAGCTTGCTTTCGTTTATGTTCTAAGTTCCTTCGATCCGTGGTGTAATAGAGTAGAATTAATGACACCCATTGCGGTATATGAAGAAATATTTGGTATACAATGTTCTCTTGTTTACTGTCTGTTGCTAACTTTCTAGGAGAAGCTACAAAAATGTGGTGAAAGCTTCAGCTCGGGTTGATAAATACTCAAAATCTGAAATCATTGTCTCTCCCTCAATCCTCTCTGCTAACTTTGCCAAATTGGGAGAGCAGGTTCTGTTCTGTGCTCTGATATTTCCATCATTTTTCTTTGTTATCAAATTGCTTTGGAGCTTTATACCAATGATTTTATAGATTGAAATTCTCGTCTTGTTTAGGTCAAAGCTGTGGAACTGGCAGGTTGTGATTGGATTCATGTTGATGTAATGGATGGTCGTTTTGTTCCAAATATCACGATTGGACCTCTTGTTGTCGATGCTCTACGCCCCGTGACAGATCTTCCTTTAGATGTGCATTTGGTATGCTTCTTTCTCATTTTTATTCTCTTTTGTTGTTGCACTGATTCTTGAGTACTTCTGTTAACATAAACTCGATGCATTGTAGATGATTGTGGAGCCAGAACAGCGTGTGCCAGACTTTATAAAAGCTGGTGCTGATATCGTTAGTGTTCATTGCGAGCAATCTTCTACAATCCATCTGCATCGCACCCTTAATCAAGTAAGTTTTCCTCCTCTGCGATGTAGTACGGAATTAGGTGCACGTGTGCGGTCCTAGCAAGATATAGATCTAAATGAAGAAAAAACTGCAAAATCTAAGACGTTTTTTAGAATACAATGGAAGTGGATATGTTCCTACATTGCTCAAGTAAGGTTCCCTTTGTGACGCAATTTGGGCTTAGGTTCACGTTTCTTTTCTTTGTTAAATCCTAATAAGATATAGATCGAAATGAAGATAAAACTATAAAATTCAACATGCTCTTAAGAATAAAACAAAGGCGTGGGTTCTTACTGTTCTTATTGTTCTGAAACTTTATGGATTAAAAATGTGAGATCTCACATCGGTTGAAGAGGAGAACGAAGCATTGCTTATAAGGGTGTGGAAACCTCTCCCTAATAGACGTGTTTTAAAAACCTTGAGGGGAAGCCCGAAAGGGAAAGCTCAAAGAGGACAATATCTGCTAGCGGTGGGCTTAGACTGTTACCAATGGTATTAGAGCCAGACACCGAGCAGTGTGCCAACGAGGACACTGGGCCCCCAAGGGGGTGGATTGTGAGATCCCACCTCGGTTGGAGAGAGGAACAAAGTATTGCTTATAAGGGTGTGAAAACCTCACCCTAACAAACGCGTTTTAAAAACCTTGAGAGAAAGCCCGAAGAAGACAATATCCACTACCGGTGAGCTAAGGCTTAGGCTGTTAAAGATAAAGATAATCATATTGTTGAAAACTGCTTTTACAGGAGTTTATGGCTGTTTTCTTGGTTCCGTTGTGCTTCATTCTTGAAGCATTACTTGCTTGACTTGCAAATGAAAATGACTTTAGTTTTAGACGGAATTCATGCATTTTATGGAAAGATCATATATCTTTATTCATAGGCCATTCCTTTAAATATGATTCAGATAAAAAGTCTTGGAGCTAAAGCTGGAGTGGTTCTAAATCCTGCTACTTCACTCAGCACAATAGAATATGTTCTTGATGGTGAGTGTTGTTGTAACGTGGAGTCTGAAGCTCATTTATAGCTTATTAAATTGTTATATAAAACTATATATCGAAAATAGTCTGAGCGTAGATAGTTATATATGGTAAAACTATGTATATAGTAAACTGGATCATATACATATATATATTTATGCGTTGCAGTGTTTCAAAAATATACTTTCTATTCTATCGTACATACTTGAAGTCATCAATATCGTTTAGCCAATATTTCTATTTGCTCTCTCTAGCGTTCTTTGTATATCAGCCTTTAGTCAATGTTCCTTTTTACTCTCTCCGGTTCTTTGTATTCACTTAGATTGAGTAATGTGCAAAATGACCAAGAAAAGTGATGGATTGATCGGATTAGAGAATAAGACCTGATATTTTGGAGCCATGCGGAGGTTAAGAGTGAATATTTCTAGGATGCCACTTCGTAGAATAACGCGTTAATTATGTGAACAAAACGAAAGGGATTGACAATGCCCTTTGCCTGTTTTCAGTGGTTGATTTGGTCTTAATTATGTCGGTAAATCCTGGTTTTGGTGGGCAAAGCTTTATTGAGAGCCAAGTAAAGAAAATCTCAGAATTAAGAAGATTATGTGCTGAAAAGGTACAATTTTCCTTTCCTTTCTGTAGCTTATTCCATGAGTTTTAGAAGATTACAAGGAATCAAAAGCCATTGGCATTTCATTTACTTCGTCGCAGGGAGTTAACCCATGGATCGAAGTGGACGGTGGCGTCGGTCCAGCCAATGCATATAAGGTGCATACAATAACATTCCCACCATAACAACTCATACTACATAAGTTTCTAAACCAAGTTTTTGGATGGTCTTGCAGGTCATAGAGGCTGGAGCTAATGCTTTAGTTGCAGGTTCTGCTGTTTTTGGAGCTAAAGATTATGCAGAGGGTATGTATGATCCAAACAGTTCCCTTACTCCCTCTTCTCACAAATCCTTAGAACATTTTAACTAAATTCTGCCCTCGAATCGATTCTCGAACAGCCATAAAAGGAATCAAAACGAGCAAAAGGCCCGAGGCAGTTCCAGTGTGAAAGTGACTTGTACAAGATCTGAGCTGTTTCAATTAATAGTATTGCTGTGTTCTTCATTGCCACGTAAGTTGTCCCTCGTCGTCGTTTCGGTTGATCGAAAACGAATATGATTCTGTATGATCCACGACATCTGCTGCTGTCACGGTGCTACCTGATCTTACCACTTGTTTCTTCTTGTAAATGCAGAGATAAATCTCCAACTGCATAGATAGCAGAACGTTGTGTTCTTCAAGCTCGTCTCAGCTATGGTTGCCAGCTTCACAGTTTTATTCCCGTGTGAAAAGAAGCCTGTAGATTTGTTATGTACTATAGCATCTCAGTATAAATTCAATAATATAAACAAATGACTTGACTTGGATTCAAGTGAATAAAAATTTTATGAATCGGGTTATTATTGGTTCCTAAAATTAAATTGGATTAAACCGAAAAAATTTAAATTTATGTTAATTTAAAAACATATAATATAATTATATATACATGTAATTATTCATTCTTTAACCACGTTTAAAAATAATTTTTAATTATTTTCAAGGTAATTTTTAAAAACATATATTAAAATTGAGTTAAAAATCTTAATTAAATATTTAAAAATAAATAAATGGATATTTTACAAACTAATATTTTTTTTTTAATTTTTATTGATAACAAAAATTTGAAAATCGCTCAATTTATTTCTTACGTTCATAATTGAACTACAAAATTCTCAATTTTATCATTTATTGAAGTGTCAATTGCAAGAAATCTTTCATTCCAGAAGATTTTGACGCTGGTGTCCTAGTCGCATTGTGTCGAATCTGGAAGATAAATGCAAGTTAACGAAACCGCCATTTCCGCCATTGGCAGAAGCTCCAGAGCCAGGCAACAATTTCTCTTCTCTCTATTGAAGTGCTGTAAATCCGTTCGTAATCTTACGAAAATTCATGCCCAGATAGTCACCAGCGGCTTGACCCAGAAAAATTTCATCCTCGTCAATCTTTTATCGCTCTATGTCTCTTTCGGCTCTCTTAGAACTGCCCAGAAAGTATTCGAGGACGTTAGTTCGCCGAGTACGACTGTGTGGAACCAGATAATCAGAGGCCATGCGCGGAGCAAAACGCCTCAAGAATCAATTGAGCTGTTTAAGCGAATGGCGGCGGCGGAAGTTGAGGCTGATGAGTTCACGTATTCGTTTCTTCTGAGTGCGTGTGCGAGATCGAGGTTATTCAGAGAGGGGGAACAGATTCATGGGAGAGTTTTGGCAAATGGGTATCACTCCAACACGTATGTTAGATCGAATTTGATCAATTTGTACGCAGATGTAGCGGGGGGTTTTGATCTCGAGAGAGCTCGTTACATGTTTGATGAAATGCTTGAAAGAAATGTCGTGGGTTGGAATTCCTTGCTCGCAGGGTATGTTAGACGTGGTGATTTTGATGGGGCTAGAAAAGTTTTCGATGAGATGCCTGAGAGAAATGTCCGGACATGGACTACCATGGTAGCAGGGCTTGCTCAAAATGGCCATTGTAAGCTAGCTTTGTCAATATTTAATCAAATGAGAAGGGCTGGTGTGGAATTGGATCAGGTGGCATTGGTGGCTGCTTTGACAGTTTGTGCCGAATTGGGAGACTTAACATTAGGAAAATGGATTCATAGATATGTCGAAAGAACATGGCGGAGTAGACACCGGCCACTATTGGTGTCTCTGAGCAATGCTCTGATTCACATGTATGCAAGTTGTGGTGTCATGGATGAAGCATGCAAAGTGTTTGAAGAAATGCCCCAACAAAACACTGTGTCTTGGTCGAGCATCATCACCGGGTTTGCAAAGCAGGGCCGTGGAGAAGAAGCCATTAAAGTCTTTCAATTGATGCTGTGCTCTGGCCAAAATGAAGTAAGACCTGACGAGATAACCTTCATTGGTGTTCTCACTGCTTGTAGTCATGCAGGCTTAATCAGGGATGGCGTCCGAGTTTTCGAGTCTATGCGAGAAACTTTCAAAGTCAGCCCACAGATTGAGCATTATGGATGCTTGGTTGATCTCCTGAGCCGTGCAGGTTTACTGAATGAAGCGTTGGAACTGATTGAAAGTATGCCAATGAAGCCGAACAATGCTGTGTGGGGAGCACTTCTCAGCGGCTGCAGAACTCACAAGAACGATGCAATCGCATCCCATGTTGCCAAACAATTGGCTTTTGAAATCGAACCTGACAGCCAAGCTGCTGGATACTTGATGCTTCTAGCTAGTGTTTATGCTGGAGATAAACGTTGGCAAGACACTGCCATCCTGAGAAAGAACATGCTTGATCTGGGAGTGAAGAAACCTTCAGGAAGAAGCTGGGTCGAGATTA
The DNA here is from genome assembly GCF_002806865.2 of Cucurbita pepo subsp. pepo. Taxonomy (NCBI): domain Eukaryota; kingdom Viridiplantae; phylum Streptophyta; class Magnoliopsida; order Cucurbitales; family Cucurbitaceae; genus Cucurbita; species Cucurbita pepo. Next base: position 9,672,196 of record NC_036639.1, on the reverse strand, counting down.
ACGGAGTTGTATGTGATTTCGTGGCAGGGGATGAGACTCATAAGGATGTGAGTTTAATTCACGAGATGCTTGATAACATAACAACACAAATCCGGACGGATAACTGTAAATCAGAGACAATATCAGAGGCATTTGTTGGCGTCTAATGTGTTCCTGGTAAGATTGCTATTTTTGTGCTGCAACAAACTAGTTGAAATTGAATTTAGTATTCCTTTAGCTTTCTTTTTAGATAATCTTATTCTTAACCCTTATGATGAAATTGGGCAAATGTTTATGGTATAGATAGAAATCTGATTCCAAAAGTTCCTTACAATCCACTTAGCAGTTAGCACCCACCAAACACTCGGCTTCGGTTATAGAGCTTTTGGGGATGATGTTACAAGCCATATTAAACTCAGCATCCATAAGAAAAATGATGCATGGTTGCAGGAATCGAAAAGATAGACCGAACCAATGGGTTCGGTTCGATTCAACTAATTAAACCATTAGTATGGTAACTTCAGCGTAACGAACTAGTTGCAGTATCCCAATGACCCATTTGATGGAGTTTGGGAGCACGGTCGTTAAGTTCATTTGGGTTTAACATAAATGAAACGGGGATGGAGATTAAATCTTCAACGACATAAAGTAAGAAGTGTTTCTTATTATTATTTTTGCATTAAACCTCATCGGAAAAAAAGGTGACAATTCGTGCTCGCAACCTATATTATTTATTTATTTATTTAAGTTTAAGAATATATGAGGACTGAGAGATTGGAATATTTGATTATGTATTTGATCTTTTCTTTTAATGAAATTATCAACGTTGGAGGTGGGGGGTTTTTATACTCTCTAGGAAAGGAAGAAAAGGTCAAAAGGTAAGACACGTGGGCGGTCCGAGGTGGACGGAACTGGCATGCCACGTAGGATTGCCAACACTTACAGTCCACCAATGGAAAGATTAAGAATATCTATGAAAAGAGAAAATGGGGAATGGGTCGTATTTCATTTGGTTGATTGGAGAAGATCTGGAGGTGACGTGGCTTCTTCGCCATCTCTACATAACTATCCAAACCAATGTTACGCTTTTGCACTTTTTTATGTTTCTTCTCTCTCTTCTGGTTCTTGCTTTTGCTATCGTGAGCTTCATCTTTCTTCAATCTCAGCCCTCCATCGCCCACTACTTGCCGATCAATCCGGTGCATTTTAGCCTTAGAAGCTGATCGAGCAAAGATATTTCTTTTTGGGAAAAGAAAAAAAATTAAAACACAGACACGAAGCAAAAGCTTCGTAGATATAAGCATTTACGGTCGCTGACTAAAAAATCTTCTTTTGCCTTCGCTCGCGCCTCTCCGTTAACGCTACACCAGCAGCCATCCAGACGTGTGCTAACGTGCGCCTTCTTCGGTGAAACGATTTTTTTTTTTTTTTTTTTTTTATTGAGTTCTGGTGGTCACGTTTGATCTTCACCTCTCCGATCTTCTGAAAGCCTTCGCTTTATTGTTTATCGAGGAGTGTAACTTGTACAACTTTGCGCAAATGATTAACTGGTTCAACAGCTTCATGAGCTTTTAACTGAGGGTTTTTTTTTTTTTTTTTTTTTTTTTTTTTTTTGATTTTGATGGGGTTGGTGTTTAACGAGATGGGTTATCTTCTGATTCGTGAATGAAGTCAGTGATCGAAACCCTAACCCTAATTTGGATTCTGTGGGAAAATTGACGAAACTGTGGATGGAATTTCTCTAGTATGTATTTAACCATTTTTGTGTGTTCCCTTTTCTCTTTGCTTTCTTTTGTGGACTTTGGTTGATTTCTTTGTATTTAGGAAGGGATTCACGTTTTGTGTAGGTTCTGATTTATCAGTTATGGATTGCAAGGAGCTCAATTTGAACGAAGATTGTGGAGGCTGTGGTAGCGGGGTAAAGAGTGGGGGAGATGGGTTTATAGACAGGAGCAAAGTTAGGATTTTGCTGTGCGATAATGATTCCAAAAGTGCAGATGAGGTTTACAAGCTTCTTTTGAAATGTTCTTACCAAGGTACAAGTTTCTTTTCTTTCCCCCCCTTAATAGATTCTTCTGGATGCTAAAATTAATGCATGATAATTAGTTATTTCAGTTACTGAAATTCTTGAATGGTTTTTGAGGTGTAAGACTTCGGTTATGTATAGTGATCTAGTAGTTGCTCGTGATATTCTGTGCTTGCCTTCAAATCCTAAGTCTATAAACTTAAATGCGATTGTCATCACTGTCTTATTCTATGTGCATCAACGAATTTATTTGTTCACTGGTTTCTAACTTTCTACATAATTTGTAATACTAACAATTGACAGAAATGACAACTACTTCACTGATATAAGGTTTTCTTTTTGTTGTCAGTCATTTCCGTGAGTTCGGCTAGACAGGTCATTGATGCTTTGAATGCGGAAGGACCTGAAATTGATATTATACTCTCGGAAGTTGACCTACCAATGGCCAAAGGTATGAAAATGTTGAAGTACATCACTCGGGATAAAGAGCTGCGACGCATTCCTGTTATCAGTAAGTTGTGGGTTATTGCCAATTCATCAAACGTTTAATATCATTAAACTAACAGAGTGATCTGATTCTCCTGTATTGTTTTATTTTTTTCTTGCTTTGTAAGTGATGTCAACACAAGATGAGGTCCCTATAGTCGTTAAGTGCTTGAGGCTTGGAGCAGCTGACTATCTTGTAAAGCCTTTACGAACAAATGAGCTATTAAACTTATGGACACACATGTGGAGAAGAAGACGCATGGTTTGCCTCCTTGGACTCATATTTTATTTTTGATTATCTACATTGTCCTTGCATCAATTCCTAGAAAACCTGCAATCAAAACTGTGTAGTGGCCCTTCGAATTTTTGCAGATGATGTATGCCATTTTAATTTTCTGATTTCAAATTACATATAGCTTGTCAACGCCTGGTGTTTGCGGACCTCTTCCTTTTCTTGTACAAAAACACTCACAATTTCTTCCTCTCACACAACCGTTTATCTGTTTTATGATGGCAGCTTGGACTGGCAGAAAAGAACATCTTGAATTATGAATTTGATATGGTGGCATCAGACCCAAGTGATGCTAATACAAATAGTACTACTTTGTTCTCGGATGACACGGATGACAAGTCACGTAGGAGCACAAATCCGGAGATGGGAATTGCAACACATCAGGAAGATGAGGTTGGTATGACTTGGTTAACTTTTGAAACAAAGGTGCAATATTAAGTACTATATTGCTAAATTGATCATTAGGTTGCTTTCTTTCATAACCCTAAAAGAATTTACAATTGGGATGTTTTGTGTGTAAATTTATCTCCCTATCAATAGCTAATTGTTTGACAGGTAAACTTTTTTGTTAATTACACACGTTGTTTTCTTAAGGGGCAAAGAAATGCCGTTAAGGCTAAATAAATATAGTAGCTAACAGTTTTGGATAAATACAGCAAGGAAAATGAAGTAATGAACTTCTCCCAAACATCCTGTCCTTACCACCAAAAGTCCATATTAATCTGAAAAATATGGAAGTAATCTGAAAAATGATGTAATGAACTTCTCCCAAACTTCTAACAGATAGTCCCATTACGAGATTGCATCTTATTCATGATTATGGAGAGTATCTGTTAGATGTTTTTTTAGTCTAAATTGTACAGATAGTCCCACTACTAATCCCTACGATCGGTATTGCAAATGGGTCGAGAACGAACTAGTTTATTAAATGCTTGATGCATATATTTGAGGACCTTCATGGAAATCCTATTTCTTTTATTTATTCATTATCTTACTGAGACGTCATTTATATTTTACCTCAACTGCGAACTTCATTTAAATTGTATTTACTTTTTCAGTCTGGTATTGCTTCTGCACTGGTAGAGCTTCCTGCTGTTTATTCTGTGGAACATCAGCCAGATGTACCTGGAATTAGTGAGCGTCGAACAGGTAAGCCAGTGATCACATCAACCTGTTCTTTCATGAGCATAATGTTGAAAAAAGTCCAATAAGTTTCAAATGGAAGCTAGTAAATATTACGTCAAATTAGAATGCACTAGTGCGTTAACTATGTTTCATGATACAGACTCATCTTACATCGGAATTATGGCAACTGTCGTTGTCCCATACTGGATGTCCATTCTTGCTAAATGCTTTAAGGATTGTCTTTTTTCTTTTTTATGCTAGAGATAACTTGCTAGACTTTTAATGTCTAATATTGCTTAGTGTCTGAGATTGTTTCAAAGTAAGATGGCTTTATCTTGTGTTATAATTAGTTGATTCTCAAGTAACTTTTTGTTCCTTCCATCTATTTTTTGAGTGTGCATTATAATCCTTTTACTGCGTCTTGCAGGGCAACTTTTATCATGCCCTAGAAAGAGTGAACTAAAGATCGGTGAATCATCTGCATTCTTTACATATGTCAAATCAAGAACTCTAAAAAACAAGGCAGTAGATGAAGAAGACAATGCCAAACGACTTTTGCTGGATGAAAATCATCAAGAAACTGGTCAGCACCCAGTTCGTCTTCCCCAAATACAAGAAAGTGGGGAGGCCTTGGAAACCCATTCACAAGGAGACGAGTTCCCAAGCAGTACTAGTTTTCCTGATTCTTTTTCTATGGAGAAATCTTGTACGCCACCTGCTGGCTCAGAAGTTCACAGGGAAGGAAACATCAATGAAGAAAATCGCTCTCAAGTGCATGTGCATCCTCAAAATGGATCTCAACATGATATGTCAGGCCTACCTGTGCAAACACAAACTGCTTATCCGTTCTATATGCCAGAAGGTATGATGTCGGCGCAACTGTACCAAAAGAACCTGCATGATATGCAAAATCGTGCGGCAATGATGTCACAATATGGTCAATTTCATCATTGTCCTCCCAATATAAGTGGTGTTGCATCTTATCCTTATTACCCTATGAATATATGTTTACAACCTGGTCAAATGTCAGCTTCTACCAATACTCATTCATGGCCATCTTTTGGAAATTCATCTTCCAATGAAGCAAAATCGAACAAATTGGATAGAAGAGAGGCTGCACTGATTAAATTTAGGCAGAAAAGGAAAGAGCGTTGTTTTGATAAGAAGATTAGGTATGTTAATAGGAAACGGCTTGCAGAGAGGAGGCCTCGTGTTCGAGGCCAGTTTGTTAGAAAGGTAAATGGTGTCAATGTAGATCTAAATGGACATCCTGCATCAGCTGATGATGTCGAGGATGAAGATGACGATGAGGAGCAACTATCAAGGGATTCCTCTCATGAAGATGATGTTTCAGGATATTAGAAGAGATTTGCTGTCCAAGTGACAAAGGAAATTCATTTGAAATGGTTCAGCGGCACTAATGATCCCTGGAATACCTGAAATTTATGCTCCGAATGCCTTAAATATCATTACTCAGTTCCTGTATGGATCCGGATGGAATATTTATTGAAGAATGCTTGTTTATCCAGTGAAGCAAGCAAGTGTGCATATTTACTGTATGCAATCACGGCAATGTTGGCAGGATACCCATTTCTGCTGTTGTATGACACCATTTGCTTGCACCAGGTCCTTGTAGCCTTGCGGTTACTGGTGGCTAGAAACTACTTCTCTTGAGTAATCTTAATCCGGTCTTGTTGCTCATGGATTTCCCAAGCTGGGGTCTTGAGGGCTTAAATACATGTGCTTCAATACCATCTCCCTGGTGAAACTTAAGTTGGTCGAATCAGATCATCAAAAATCTACTGCCGAGAAGAATTGGGATTTCGGTCGAAACGGCCAAGAGCTTACCCTATTCTCCCGATCCCAACTTATGTAACTTGCAAAAGTTCTTAGCCAGAAGATCAATCTCAATTTTATCAGAACTCATGAACTATCTTCAATGTATTATCAGATAAGCTGATGGAAGTGTGTTGATATAAAATTAAATGTAAAGGAAGTAGGAATATGATTCTGTGCTTATCAGTTTCTATTGGAAAGCATGCTCTGCAGGAAGTGCATAGTTTTATGGTTTAACATTGCAAGCAAATCATATCGATTTACAAACCCAATACGCTGTGCATAAGCATAAGCTTCCCAGTCAATAAACCAAGTTGGCAAAGACATTACAAAAAAATCCTAATCGAACATATATATTTCTTGGAACAAATACTGAAAAAATCAATACAAATCATCTGTGTATACATTGCATCTCTGAGCTGATCATCTGTTTTTGTGCAGCCAAAAACAGATTCATGTCGTTTTGAGACATCCATGGTGCCTGCCTTATACTCTTGCCCTGCTAAGGCATGAGCTTCTGTGTCAGTTCGATTCTACTGCTACTGGATTCCTTCTACTGAACAAGAATTCAAGCCTAAACTTCTTCAACGAGCAAGATATTCAGAATAGCTGCAATACTTCTTGCCGCCTCATCTCTGGTATAGACGCTAAACATGGCTACCTTGACACATTTTCTAATTTGATGGCAGTACTTTCTGTTGGGCTAATAACATTGATCTATTCAATTGTGCAACTTGTTGCAGTAGTTGGCTGATTTTCTGGATAAAGAAATTAAAAAAACCCCAGAATCTATCAGACAATGCAAGACAATAGCTCCTGAGCTCATTCTTCAACTAAAGAAACCAAGATTTTTTAATTAGACAGCGGAGAGGAGCAGCATAATGTAGAAGGGAATAAGGTCATGCCAAGAAAGACAAGAACTAAACTACTTCTGATAACCCCCACATGCAGTCATGACTTGGTTTACTTCAAATTCAAACACCCAGATTCAATATCATATTATTTTTCAAGTTGGTAACGCAATGTTGTATTATGAAAAGAGCTATTATATTCTCTAATACCCATTTTGCAGAATACAGGGGGCGTCAAAACTCTTACAAGCATTGTCACAAACACTTGGAGGTCAGAAATTGACAAACCTTGTCTTTCTCCTTGATCATCATCTTTAATTGTTCTGTACTATGACGCAAACGGCGCTGACGAAGTCTCTTGTAAAGCCACCAGAGGGTTAGCAATAACCCAATCCTTCCAGCAGGGGAAAACAACCAAACAGCCGTTCTACGCGCAGCATTGGGCCAAATTGTGGAAGTCATTGCAGCAATCCGGGAGCGTAGAATCTGAACCCCAAATGCCATCCATCTAGAAGCCGCCATGGACTTCCGAATTTGACAATCAGATGGGCTCGGTGACTGTGGATGTGAAGTCTCATCATCAGAAAGTGAGAAAGATGAGAAGGAGGAAGATGATTGGGACGACCTGAACGATGACGATGGCGAATTGGACTGAAATGAAACTGGGCTTCCTCGTTCGTTTCCTTCAATCGATGGTAGCCATAGATTCTCGTGATTTGAAGGTGGGAAGACGGAGAAATCGTCTTTGGGAAGAGAATCCCTAATCCCCACCATTGACCATTCTTTCAGTTGGATTTTGGGCTGCTGAGATGAAGAAGACGACTGATAGGAATTCAACGAACGGAAGTTTTCCCAGTCGAAAACCGATCTGGCTTCATGGCCTGCCATTTACCTACCGACCCAATTCCCTCCTCAACATAAAGAATTGCAACAAATGAAAAATGGAGAGTAATTTGAGCTTGAGAGATCCAAAGAAAACGCCTTGGGATGCGTTCATGCAACAGGAAGGAACCGAGTCGTGTTTCCTTGGAAGTTTGAACTTGTAATTGCCATTGAAATTTTTTGATCGATTCTATCCGATAGAACAAAATTACGAATTCGAAATTCCCATTAAAAAAGTTTGGTTTTTTGGTGCCCTAAATGTCGATGTCCATTTGAGGAGATGAGAGAAGGCCCAAACAAAAGAAGGTCCATCATGACGAACACTCCATTTCATTCTCTTTAAAATTTGAACTTCCATTGTTCTTAGGTTCCATCTTTTTCTTTTAAATATTTTAATTTTGAGAATTTCTACTTTAGTTTTGGAAATAAAGATGCGCAAGACTTTGTTACAACAATTATTTTATTGTTTATTTGATGTATTTGATCGTCCATTCTTATTCGCTCTGTGATCAACAATTATTTTAACTAATTTTGTTACTTTCATTCTCCTCTCTCGTTTCACTAGAGATAAGTTGCAATTGGTCTTTAAACCTAATATCGACGTCGACTTCATTTATCGATATCGCTACTGGATGTTGAAAATGAATATCAATATCGCTACTAGATGTTGAAAATGAATACACTATTCACACAATAGAAACATTGATGTTTCTTAACCTTAATTTATTTAGAATTAAACTAAAGAATAAGATTAAACATATAAATATGTTGAGAACGATGAAGAAAATTCTACTGTAATTTTTTTTTTAACCTTAATTCAAAGACATTTTGAGTTGATGTTGTGAATACAACAGCCTACTTGATCAATACAGGGTTGTCAGCATCATTGGAGTTCAAGTTGAGAACTTTTGGTTGTACTACATATGCATATGTTCATGTTGATCCAGAGAATAGAGACGAGCTTGATGCTAATATTGTGAAGTGCTACTTCATAGGCTATGTTTCTAATATGTTCGGGTATAGGTTTATAGATAACAAAAATAAAAAAATCATAAGACATTGTGACGTGAAAATTGACAAAAATGTCTTGTATAGGATAAAGAGAAGAAAGATTCCGAGACTATGGAAGCAAGTGAGACAAGAGGGTGAGTTGCAGAAACTCAAGAAACTCATGAGACTGTTGCTGACGAACTAGATGTGAAGCCGGTGTTGAGGAGATCATCTAGAACCATCAAAGTACCAGAAATATCATCTTCATTATACTCTGTGCTAACTGATGAAGGGTAACTAGAGTTCTTTGATGAGAACCTACAGTTGGAAGATACAACCAAGAGGGACCAAGCATGGATGATAAGAGAGTTGGATGTCTAAGCCTTAGATTATGTTACTCTTTTATCTAGTGAGGCTGAATACGTGGTAATAGCTAAAGCTGGAAAAAAATATGATATGAATGACAGACTATCTAGAAAAATTAAGCAAGAAGCAAAATACGATATCATTCTACTCACAGGTCAGTTTGGAGAAGATAGAGAGTGCAAAAAATTCACATAAATCTTAACAAAAGGTGTTAATGTTGGAAAAGTGAAGTTTGCAAAGTCTCAGTTGATCTTTAAAGACCTACCGATGTATATATAGTAAAGAGATGCTTTAAAGACGTGCTTATATTGTTCAGTGTGAGTTGTGTGTGGGATACATCTATTGACACAACCCAAGAGTCTTATTTATAAGAACATTGTACCGAGATTTATGCTTTAAGCCTCATATTTAATAGCTTAATTTCGAGAACAATTTTGATTATTACGTTACAATTTAACATTTTCAAAGTTATTGATTTAATCTTGAACAATATGTGGTTGACATGTTCTATTTCGTGTACTGTCGTAGCAACACGTGAGAACCGAATAAAACATAAATTTAAAATTAGAGTAAATTACAAAAGAAAACTTTGAGAAAAGTAATTAATTAATATAAAAGTTGAAGGTGAAAAATGATATTAAAGAAGAATTATGTAGGCCTAAGTTTATGGGTGAACCAATTAATGTGATGAAAGTGACTTCACAATGTCTTTTACCTAATTATGCAATGTTTAAGATTCCATTACTTTAACAAAATTCTAAAAAAAATGTCAAATCAAATCATTCAAATTTCACCCTAATCAAGATCTAAACCTCAAAATTACTATTTATTTATGAAATCACATTTATTCCATTAATTCATTTAATTCATTTTGATCGACTCAATTCCAACTATAAATCAAAAGAAATGGCGTTTAGCACGCGACTATAACCCAATAAGTGTATACAGGTTTAGTTGAGTTGGAAATTTTTTTGAACTAACTCGAAATTTTTGGTTGGTAACTTGAGAACTCGAATAAAATTCACATCCCAACTCAACCTTCTATTTTCGGGTTGGGTTCAGTTGGATTGTGTCAAGGATATTTAGCACTAAATTACAGTATTATAAGACAAATATCTGTCTTCCTTACTATAGGTATCTTCCCATATATTGTTCTTTCCATTTATTACAGTTTCCATATCCTTGTAATTTATTTGATTATAAATAGAGAACTTTCACGGTGGTGAATTAAGCAAACATTCTGAGATTGGATTGGATTCGATTATTAGTTTTAAAAATTATACTTATCTATAATATATATTTCATTAATAATTAAAATATCAAACATTTACAAGTCACGATGTATCACGGACGTCAATTACAAGCGTTAAATATTATTAATCTTTTTAAAAATAGGGTAAAGTTGAGTTGAACTGTAACCTTATTTTCGAGTTGGTCGAGTTTAACCAACCAAATGAGTGTCAACTTGCAGTCCAAACAAAAAATTTATATAACCCAACCTAATATTTATAATTTTAGTTGAATAATTCGAATTAGTCGAATCATAGATCATAAAAAATAGCTCGAGTGAGTTGGTGCATACAAATAATTTAGATAGTACAAACTACAACTAAAATATGGTAATAAACAATAAATATGGATGAACTATATAGTTTATTACATTGACAAAGTCAACCATTCAAAAATTTATATATATATATATATATTAAAATAATGTATATTAGTTTCATGATTTAAAATAACTTTAAAATGGGTTAAATTATTTTTTAAATTAATTTTGTGGTATAAAAATTATCGTATAAAATCAAATATTAAATTAATTTTGATTTAAAAAAAAAAGAGAATTAATAAGCAAGGAAGACAAAATAATAGCAGACAAACAATTGATTTAAATAAAGATTATAATAATATTTATGGGTAGGTCATGCAATTACTAAAATAAACACTAATTAACACCAATTATTAGCATATGATCATTCCAAATCTTATCCCTTCACAAGTCAAGTCACCTCTCAATTATAATAATCCGATTTAATTATTAAAATAATAATAATAAATTAACGATCGAAAAAATGACGAAAATTCTAACATTTAACTAGAGTTTTCAAATTTACGATTGACCACTCAACCACACGGCCATAACTGAATAGTTTTCTTCTACATCGAGTGCTCTTTTATTTTATTAATTATTGAAATTATAATAAAAAATGATATATATATATATATAATATATATGAAAATTAATACGTGAAATATTTAGGTATGGTACCAAATTTGATGCAAAATTAAAAATTTAAAAGTATTATTAATTTATGAGATATTTAACCTAATATTTTAATTTCTGTAATATTAAAGAGTAATTATGGATCTTTAGGTGTCGGTTTGTAGGAAAGTCGTAGGCCCATCTTTTCCAATAATTTCAATCATAATCTAATCTTTATCATAATTGAAAACATTATTGTATACATATTTACATGCATAACATAAATTAACATTTTACAAATATTTCAAAAATTTTAATATTTAACAAAATTAGTCCATAAATTTCTTATAAATAAAAATTAAATTACTTATTAAACATAAAATTAAAAAATTTAAAGCTGTATCGTACCCTTTTTAAAATTTAAAGATCAAATAGACAGGAATACGAAAATTTAAAGACTAAATTTGTAATTTAACATTTCACCAGTAAAAATTTTCAGATAGTAAATGCTCGTAGTTAAAAGTATGAAAAATTGGGCTTTGTGTGTAGGATTGTAAAAGGTGATCTAATGTTTGATTAAAATGGAAAGAGTGGTTACACCGACACTATTTTGTTTTATTGTATTTGAGAACCAAAACAAAAAATTTAAAATAATTAATGGGTTTTGATTATGAAAGCAAGTTGTGGAGGTTATGATCATCAATTAAATTACTCAAGATTCAACTAATATAATCAATCTATATATATATATATATTCTTTCCTTTTCTAAACTCCAACCATATAATACAAAACTTAAACCTTTGCTTTTTAAACATTTCTTTACCATAAACCATAAAGTTAAGTTGATGCAAATGATGCCGTGTATATTGTATACTGTTCAAGCTCAACACTAGCAAATTGTTTGTTTTAGTTCGTTTCTCACGATTTTAAAATGTGATTGTTAAGGAGAGGTTTTCGTTTTTCTTACTAATCGATGTGAGATCTAAAAAAATTAGGAGTACAAGTACCATTGAAATCTACTCCATCCAAAGTTTGTTCATGGGTATTATGATTGATTCAGGTTCATTCTCTTGCAAGCTAAGATTCATTCAATCTTTGGCAGGGATTCTTTACTCTCTTTCTGATAGCTACACTTTCATTTTCAAGAGCCTTTTTGTAGTCTGAATTTCCAAGCATCTACTTATTTACTAGCCTCCAAAAAAGGCATTGGTTTCTTCAATTTCAAGGCATCTACTTATAAACACATCTCTTCACAATCTACTGCTTGAATTCTGTATTTACTTCTACAACAACAGCATACACAAATCTTAGGAATTTCACAGAACCTTAAAATCACATGATTAAGGAAGAATAAATATACCAATCAATCAATCATGGCTCTTGTATTTGTCTGTAATTGCAACAGCTAAACAAGACGGTCAGTGGGGTTTGGAGATTACAAAGGGCCCTGCAAACTGCAGCACACCAAGCCAGTTCATCAGTGATTCCTTTGGTAAAAACAATGCAATGCTTGAACAACTCACTCTTTGCCATTTCTGCTATCATTTAGTGGTTGAGCCTATCCATTTATCCCACTTTTCAAAAGCATAATCAAACACAACCCCCCCAACCAACCAAAAGCAAGGAAATATATACAGCTCAACACAGGGGAGGGCAGGGGAGAGGAGGCAGCCTTCTCAATACACAAAAATCCAGGCATTGAAATGGGGAAGACAAGCAGCAGCAGCAGCATCATCAGAACATCAATCTTCAGTTTCCTGCAGAATTATCAGTATTTTACCTCTTTTTCAGCATTCCTTGCATTTCCCTTCTCAGTTTCTCTTCTTCTCTCACAAACTTTTGTTTTTACTTCCTTCACTTCTCTTCTTCCAAGCATATACCATCGCTTCAACATCCTTTTTGATGCTGCAGGATTCCCTCCTTCCTTGGAATCCTTATCCATTTTCACTCACAAGCTTTCCCAAACGATATTTTCTTCCATCTTCACTCTTCCTTTCACTCTTACCTTTCTGCTTATTGCAAAAGCCTCTGTTCTACAAGCTTTCAAGGACACCAAACCAAGCTCTCACCCCTCCTTTTCCTCTATCAGATCCCTTTACACTCCTCTTCTTTTCACCCATATTTGCAACTCAATCCTCATACTCTCAGCAAATGCAACAGTCTTTTCTATACTTTTCTTCTCTTTCAATTCCCTTGAAGGGTTTGGCTTTTCTTCTTCCACCAGCTTCCTTTGGTTCTCAGCAGCTGGAGCTGTCCTGTATTCATTAGTTCTGGCAAATACAATGGTTATCAGCAACCTAGCATTAGTTTTGTCAGGCATGGAAAGGCTTGGAGGTTACTTTGCAATACTCAAGGCTTGTGTTCTGATAAGAGGGAAAACTTCCACAGCATTACTTTTGGCTCTGCCTACAAATTTAGCCATGGCTGCAATTGAAGCCTTGTTCCAGTACCGTGTAGTGAGAGCTTATATTGTTGTTGGAAGGGTAAGCCTTTCTATGGTGTCGGAAGGGATCATCATTGCATATTTGTACTCCATTTTCATTGTCCTCGACACCGTGGTGAGTTGTCTGTTCTTCAAGAGTTGCAAGCCAGTTTACTGGGTGGATCTGGAAGGAAGACAAGCTCTTCAAATAGACTCTGTAGAAGAAGACGATGGTGGCTGCATCGATTCAAAGGCTCTACATCACCTGCATTCAACTACTTGTGGATAATCCATCCAACATGACAATCTGCAGGAAAAAAGTATATAGAATTCAATTAAAGAACAATAAAAGCCCGTGGAATTCATTCAACAAGCAACTTTATTTTTTCATACGGATAAGCATCTACAGTAGAAACAAAGATCTAGGAGCAGAAACCATGTGAAAAATCTGTAGCTGTTCCTTCAGTTCTCTCTGTTCTTGCCGTTTGTCTTTTATGTATTTTACCTTGGTGTTCGCATTGTAGATATCCGAGAGTTGAATTGTAGTAGAATATACAAACCTCCATTTCTTGATTGAAGAATAAAACTCAATTTCTAGCATCCTAGTTCAGAAGCCTTGAAAAGCTCGCTTCAGATCTTCAAATCTTCAAACATTTCTTCTTTTGAACACATCTGATTCTCTCAGCTAACCCGAATGTTTGGGCATTATGTGCAAAAAATAACTCTTGTTTCAAGCAATAATTGACGAACCCAGATGGAAAATGCATTAAAAACAGAGCCTTGATCTGGTCCAGATGGAAAATGTTTGGGCATTATGTGGAAAAGATAACTCTTGTTTCAAGCAACAGTTGACGAACCCAGATGGAAAATGCATTAAAAACAGAGCCTTTGCTCGTGGGTTAGAAGTTAGAACTCTAGGTAGGAGCAGGACGGTAGAAGAACACANCAAATTTTTGTATGTTTATAAATTCAAAAATTAGGTCAAATATTGAAGTTCTTTAATAATGTTGATGAAAAAATTGAAGTTCTTCTGAACTTCCATGCATTTATGGTGATTTGAAAAACTATGATCTCTAGAAACTAGATTCTAGCAATTGTGGGGTCAATTTGGGAGCCCATTTTCTTGATGTACTTATGATTAGCTTGCTTCCTTGTACTATATATATATATATATATATATATATATATATATGCAAGAAGGCCCCACTACTCTGCCAAATGTTGATAGCTTCATGCTCTGTCTAAGAAGTAGAGTAGTACTTTTATGTTACAGTCACAGAAGTTAGCTATGGCTGACTTCTAACATCTTAACTAAAGAGCTATACATCATCTTCAGGGACAGAACCTCTGAAATTTATGTTACAGACTTGGTGTCAGTCATAAGATATGAACAGGGAGAGAGCTTTGTACAGATAGCTATTGTGCTGGTGGGTGTTAGATCCTACGGCTAAAGCCTGAACGGTTCTTAGGCGCTGGTCTATTGTAAATCTGAAATCAAATTTCTCTACTTACATGAACTCTTTCAAGAAGGCTATGACTCCAAAGGGCCTGATCCTTCCAATGGATCTAAGTAACTCAGATTCTGCAGAAAAAAGTAAGCCTATGTTTCCTTTACTTCTTGATCCTACGTTATGACCACATAAGATTGAAGTAAAATTTTGTTCGTTCGGAGAGAATTCAGAGTCATAATTTTGGCATAGCATGGATGATCCTTGTCCTAGATTAGCCTTGTGGGATGCTAAAGTTTCTGCAGTTTCCAAATTCTATCGATCTTAGATTTCTGGTGTGTCCTAAGAAAGGATCTTTTTGACATCCTCGGATACTATCGTCGAATTGAATATCACCCCTCACAAACTTCTTCATCAGCTTGATGATGCTCGTGGCCTTTTTCCAAATTTCACTTATTTTCTCAGCCTTCTCATCTCCATTTCCAACTGCTTGCAATTCTCTGCGTGTGCTTTCATAAAGGAACGAGTAAAATGGAAGAGAGTTCCTGTAACTGCATTGGATTGAACACAAGGAATCAGATCCCGCATGACAACGACCGGGTAGAGATAGGATACTCTATACAGATGATGATCCTTCTGACTCATTAGTAAACTAAGCTACATGAGGAATGATGTAATGCAGACTCTGCAGCTATTACCACAAAACAAGAGACAACAAAAAGCCAAGCTGTGTACCATTTACTAACCTTGTTCAAATGGACAACGGGCAGGATCCTCGCCAAAATATTGTGTAAGTGCGTCCGCATTTCTACCCTGCCACAAAGCAGTAAGAAAAAGCATATTCTATTTGATTTCTCAATAGCTTCAAACTATAATTCAACATAAATGATCTGGTCTAGAAGATTACCGTCCCCGAGTAAAGAACGGTCACAGATTCCACCTCCTTCTCGGCAAGAGTAACAAATCCTTTCAATGTCTAAAAGTACAAGATAAAGAATTGTTTAAACCACTGTAAGTGTTCAGGATGACTATGTTTGTGTGTGCATCTGGGGTGATGAGAGGGACCAAACCAAAAGAGTGTTTGCATAGTTATGATGTCAAGAATGCCAACAAAAGAATTTTGTTTTTTAGTACAAAACTGCTTTATTTCATTCTTTCACACCAAATCTCAGGGAATGGGGGGAAAGAAGAAAGATTTTGTACCTTACGAAAAGCTTCGGAGATGGGGCCGTCGCTTTCAGATGCAACTAGTTCTTGCTTCACCTTTTCCAATCCTTTTGTTATTGCTTGCATTTCTTCTGCCAAGGACTTCAATTGTATCTGCATGAGAAGCAAGACCCCATGTCAAACAAGTTTTCTATACATAATGTTTGAATTTAATACCAAGAAATATGGAGACCTTAGATGCGGCTTCCAAGCTACTAAGGTCCAGATGAAAATCAAGAAGCGACGGTGACTTCGAAGCAAGGACCTGAAGCATGCATAAACCAACTTTGTGAACAGCCTGCCACACTTGAGAGAAGGAGGGGATTGGGGAAATATAAAAAGATAAAAATTTCACTCCACAATATACTCCCTCTTTAGGATGAGATATCATCGAAACCTTTCTAATAAAAACCGCAAGTATAGTATCAAAGCTATATAACCTCTCATTCTCGCACTTTCCAAATATTTATCAGGATAGAACTATTAAAATTTATCAATAAGACAGATGAATTAAAATAGTACCTTACAGAGATAATGCATGAGAGTCATCTTATTGTTAGTAGCACGTGTATCAGTGAGTTTCGAGAGACTATCCAACCTGAATCCAATGGCAGAACCTGCATGGTATGCCTTTGGCTAGTAATGTATCCAAAATTGATGGACTAAAACACTTCGTGAACATGAAATTATGGTGTCATATTGACCCATTTACGTATCATGATGTAAGCTAAAAGTGTGTTATCTAACAAAGATGCAAGAAGTTTCTTACCCCTAGCAGTTCCTTGGTTCAGCATATTTCCCAGGCAAAGAATTCTCTTCAATATTTCCTTCAATTTGCAAGAGTTCTTCACCTATTAAAACAGTAATGTAAATTAATGGGCTGAGATTTGAAATATATCGAACAAGCGGAGGAACGTATTCATTATCATTAGCAATTGACCTCTTGACAGACAGAGTTTACAGTGTTTAGGCTTTTTCTGAACTCTATTATCTGCAAAGGAGGTCAAGAATCAATATATAGAGAAAAACTAAAGAGGATAAAAATGAAGAGACGCAGATACCACAGAACCTGAGAGCTGAAGTGAATCTTAAAAGAGAACACTCTTAACTTCGACTCCACACGAGGAACTTGCATCATCTCCAAAAAGTACTGATGCGTGAACAAATGAAAAATGAAAAGAAAACATGTAATTTGAATCAGAAAAAAATCGAAACCAAGAAAATGTCAACCCCCAAACCAAAAAACATAACACAGTCTATGACTGTTCAACAGAGCAACTGAAAATTACCTGTTCGCACTTTCCGAGTTTTTCCTTGTCACCACAGTATCCCTTAATAATTTAAGCACGAGAAATCTTTAGTTAATTGATCATAAGTAAAGAGCATCAGGCGACAGAACATTTAATACGAGCAGGATATCACTTCCATAATAGGAAGAATCTAAGAACGGAAAATCGAATAAAGGATCATCAAATAGTATTTTACAAGATCTTTCACCTTGAGAAGTTCCATCTCCTCTTTGGTGGGGCAAAATTTGATAAGATTTTCCACTTGATCTACATCTAATATGGATTCATCCATGGAGAGTACTGCTGCCTGTATTATACGATGAATCGACAATTGTAAGAAAATAATCTGCTCGATCATTTTAATCTTCCAGGTCTGAAACAATGCTTACTCACGTGAGAAATTTCAGTAACAGTAAGAATGCAGTACGAGAACAAGCACAAAAAGATCTGAAATTTGCCACCAACAGTTTGATACTGTATTTTCCAACTCCTAAATATTGGCTACCATGGTGAAAGGATGAGCTGGGGTTGAAATAAGGTTTTAGCTGTAAGATCAAACTCCAACTCTTAAATCTCTCTTTTTCAAGAAGAAATTTGTGCAAGCATGAAAGTGAAAAGGAGGAATCCTATATAGCGTTGACATAAAATAAGACATCATAAATTCTCGGATAGTCCATACTGCACAAAATGAAACTAAATCATGATATTTTCTATTAAGTTTAAAGCAAACCTTTCAAAACTGAGATTTTTAAGTCACTAAAATCTTCTATCTGAATTCAAATTTTTCTACAGTTATTCAGTACCAGAGCCACCCAACAACGTTCCATATGATATAGAGGCTAGCAATCATTAAATCAGAATTTATGGCGCTGGGAAGTTGATGACGGGAAAAATTAGTCTATGCCAAAGAGAAATATCCAATGTATCTATAACTTTTCTTGGCTTACCATCATGTCAGACAGTGGCATTCTAACTTTTGTTAGCATGATTTCAGTGTTATTTGCCCGCCTAAGATCAATCTGCAATTAAATATTACATCAACTCTAGTTGCACCAACAGTTAAAGACTCGATCACATAAAACATATATTTTATTGTTCTACAGTACCAAGTGAACTTTGTCCAGTTTTGATCCAACTGACTTCCTTCGTCCTCCAGATTTACCTCCTGAATCAACAATAGGTTTAGGGACAGTCACAGAGAAAAGTGTCTCCAGCTCAGCTACATCAAATTCTGGTGCACTAAGAAGAATATCGAAACTTGGTTATTACAAGGATAGTGAATGCTGAAGATTAAAGGAACTTATGGCATCTAGGCCAAAATACACAGTTTGAAAGTGGATAGTGAAAAATATCACAATCGAAATGAAAGAGTAGATTCACAGAAGAGTTTGTAATACCTTTCAGGATCTCCAAATCTTTGCAATTCTTCCCATAAGCTCCCTTGTAGTACCCGAGTCACCTTGCTCCAATGCAGAGGTTTTAATGATGATCGTTGAGGTCCTATAGCAGCCACCCCCATGCCCATTGACCGCGAGAACCCACGTCCCCTCACAACAGATGATGTTTTCACATCAGTTGAAGAATTTACTCCTTTAGCTACCGGGTGTGGAGACATACCTCCTGAAGGTCTGGAAGGAGAAGGAACCAGTGGAAGGGGACCTGTCGTAGGTGGAGGAGGTGATGGCGCATTAGAAATTGGAGACGGCAATGATGATGACACCACACAGGTTGTTGGAGATTTTAAAGCCTGTCGCCCTTGGATTAAATGTGGAGGAGCTTTCTGAATTGGAGGAGGTGGGGGAGGGGGTGGTGGAAAAGCTCCAGCATTAGATAGGCGTGGAGGAAGCAAAGCTCCAGGTGAACGGGGTGGCTGTGGGGGAGGTAATTGTGGTTGAGCTTTACGTACAGGAGGTGGAGGTGGTACTGGTGGAGCTCTATGCTTAGGTGCATTTCCACGCACCAACGCTGAACTTTTAGAGGCCACGTGACTGGAAGGTGGAGGAGGTAGTGGTGGTGGTGGTGGTGGTGGTGGTGGTGGAGGTGGTGGAGATCTAGCATTTATGTGAATATATGAAGAGGGTGGCAAAGAAGATTTAGGAGATGATGTATGCAAGAAAGACGTGTTAGCATGAAGAGCTGGTGACCGTAGAGTAGGATCTTGATGCAGAATAGCATTTGGTAATTGGTTTGGGGAGCTAAGTGGGGATTGTGGTTTACTCGTGGGAGTCTCTGTTGCAGAACAACATAAAGGCCTTCTAGGACTCACCATGTTACAGTTTTGTTCATCTGCTGTATCAGTTGACAGCAGCAGTCCTAAAGTAATAGAAGCAGGTTTTGAAGTTGAATATGAATAAGAATCTCTAGTAGGAGAACTAATACATGTTGCTGAGGCACCAGTATGCCATGATGATGGATAAAACACATGCATGGAGTTTATGTAAGATTCTTTGTCATGTGGAGTCCATCTAGAAAGAGTTTTTGGTTTTTCCTGTATAAGAGAGCCCTGATCTTCTGGTTGTTTGGTCTTCTGTTTAGCTAAGGTTGTATTATTTAATAGCTTAGCTGTTGACGAAGGCTGTTTCCTAGATGCTAGTGGCTGCAACTTCTCATATTTAAGCCTCCACGCATCAGAATCCAACTTTTTCGCAGGAACCTTCGATTCGAAGTCTGGAATAGCAGTATCTTCTAGATACCCTTGATGCTCAACCTCTTCCAACTTGTTGTACACATCGTCTATCAGTTCCTTGATTCCCATGCGTCTCAGTACGTTAACAGAAAATAGCGGAGGATTTGGCTTTTTATCTGAATAATCCATAACAATGTCCTTCACTACATGAAGACCAGAGTCCATTTTTTCATCTCGCTTGAAAGTCACGTCATCGACAGTGATGTCCTTCACTGCTTCAACGTTACAATCGATCTTCTTGTCCAAGTTTCGACTCCCTCCAAAAGATTTACAGCGTTGGAATGTAGGAGGATCTGCATCTTCCTTCCAAACTGTTTGATGATCAATATCATCTACTTCATTAGCATGTACCATTTGAACATCGTATTCCTGCACGTCAACTATATTGCTAAATATTTCTTCCACTTCAAAAAACTCCTCAGTCGAATTGCTTACTATTTCAATTTTGTCATCACTTTTCGTTACAGGAGAGACGTTTGGCACTGCATCATCAGCATCCAGAAAAAGTACCTGACATATGAGTATTCCTTCAAATTCAAAGACTTCAAAGAAAAAAGATTAACAGAAAAGAAACAACAGCCTACCTCTACTCCAAAATCTTTAGGAAACTGCCCCTTGGCATCCCATATAATATCAACCTCATCACGATTGAGCTTCAAATTGTTTGAATGCACAAACGCCGTGTGAAACATGACTCTAAATATCACTTCCTCGCGTATTAGATCACCATCTAAATGGATGCACTCAAGAACAACATCCCCTTGAACATGACAATGGACGTCCAGTTTTACCAGTCCGCTTGCTGCCTGCAATTAAATGCAAGAAGGCATTGAAATATTTGCCAAATTCTTGTCACTGCAATTTTGTGACTACGGTTTTACCTGTAGATACTGGCAACCATGTTTTTTCATCTTTGCACTAGAAAAAGCAAGTTTTGGACTTTTATTTCGTGGTGTTAATGGGTCCTGGCTGTAAATGCGTATGATAGGCCTGCACCCTTTTCCTCCATCAAGCATCGGAAGGTCCCGAAGTATCAGACACTCTAAAATTAGAGGTGAATCAGGTGGAGGCCAATCAGAACCTAGGTTTCTCCTAGAAATATACTGAAGGTATCTCATTTGAGAAGGCTGTGAGTTTATCTGAGAAAGAACATGGAAAAGTTCTCTAGGAGCTTGCCTGTAGACCATTTCAAGGGTCTTTTGCTCCCCCTCATATTGTTTGCGGTACAATAAGAGACCTGAAAGCATGAAAGCAAGGATTGGCCATCCTCCTTGTTCACAGTTCATCAACAATACATTTTTCTGTCTCTCAGAGGACAACCAGCTTTCACTCGACCGAATGAAGTGGTGGATCATCTCCAATGGCAGTAGTGGACACCCTTCATATTGCAGAGGATACTCCATAACTGTCATACCATAATGAGACAATATATCTGAAGTTCTAGTCTTCCTCTTTCGTTCACTAAAGTTAAACACCATGAAAGAAGCATCAGGAAAGTGGTCTTGCAGCTTTGGTATAATGCTAGCAAAGTACACTTTGTATTCATCCTCTTCCAAGACGTCCGTAGAGAAGCAACAATCAAACACTGGAAAAAAAGAATGAGGATTTTTCACTCCACAGAAAAATAAGCAGCTTCCTACAAATAACAAAAAGTTGGGGACACTGCAAAAGATTTTCATACATACCTAAGCCACTACTACCAAATATTGTCCTCTTTGGGCTTTTACTCAAGGTTTTAAAAAGGTTTTCCGACACACTCAAGGTTTTAAAAAGGTTTTAAGACACTGAGAGGTTGCACATCCTTATAAGCAATGTTTCGTTCCCCTCTCCAACCGATGTGAGATCTCACAATCCACCCCCTTGGGGCCCAGCGTCCTCGCTGGCACACCGCCCGATGTCTGGCTCTGATACCATTTGTAACAGTCCAAGCACATCGCTAGCTGATATTGTCCTTTCTTAGCTTTCTCTCAAGGTTTTAAAACGCATCTGGTAGGGGAAGGTTTCCACACCGTTAAAAGCAATGTTTTGTTCACCTCTCCAAATGGTGGGATCACAAAAGAACATTAGGTGAACAGAACCAGGCTCCAAAAAATCAATTAACTGCTTCAATTTGCGAAGAGTAAATCTTGCCTCATGACTATAGATCCATGCAGTAAGTCAAAGATATCAGCTTATCAGTCTAACAAAAATCTCGAACAGAAAGAAAATGGGAACAAAAGATCATGGTCAAATTAGAATGGCGTACACAACAATAGTGAATGTCTACAGAGAAATGGAGAAGAGAAGAACTGTTATAAGTATGTCAGAACTCCCAAACCAAACTCAAACGCGCACAGAAGTAAAGAAAGAAGCTCAATTCGACAATATTTAGGTCACATTGTTGACCACCGAGTACAATGCAGTTGAGATCATCAAAGCAGGAAAGAGACACCCAACATTTCGGAAGAAAACACACAAGGAAAAATAAAAAATAGAAATGGAAGCATACCGTAAACTCTCTCCGACATCTCTAGAAGCCGATCTGGAGGCTTCCGGCAGAACAATTTTCTAAACAGCGCCATCAAAAGGCGCTGTTCCTCCCCCCGTCAAGTCCAAGTATACGTAACCAGAAAAAACAGTATAAAAACACCAAAGAAAACGTAACAAGAAAACTCTAGAGGTAGAACATCAAAATAGAATCCAAAATGCACCATATTCCATAGAAGAAAGAGAAGAAAAAACAGAGCACAAATCCTTATTTGAGGACAAACTCAGCAAATGCAAGAAAAACAGAGTGAAAAAACAGCTAGATAGAAAGACAAATCTCAAAGATTCTCAACACAAGATCAAAACGAAGAACGAAACAGAAAAACATGAAAAAAATCACAGAAAAAAGAGGATAAAGAGAATGTAAGAACAGAGTAACGTAGTTTGGGAAGAGAAACAGAGAGAGGTTAAGAGAAATTGATGTGAGAAATGGGAAGAAAATGAAACGAGCAGAAGAATGGAAGAAAGTTGCAGAGCAGAAGTGGAAATGGAAATGAAGTAAAAGGAAAGCAGAGGAAGAAGAACTTTATATGATGTCTGCTCTCCTCCACTTGGCTTTCCTGCAACGTCAACTTTTCTTTAACCCCAACGACCATCAAATAGAGAGAATCCCTTTCGCCACGTGGCATACACGTGTCATATCATATATATATTTTTTATTTTTCCTAAATTATTATTTTGTCAATAAAATGAAATTTAATATAATATACTTGTAAATTCCTTAATTTTAATTTATATAATGAATTAAAAGTCAATTTGGAGACTTTTAAATAAATATGGAAAAATAAATTAAGTTTATATTTTTAATTTTGATAATTAAAAAGTTTATAGTATCTTAATTGAGTTAGCAAATAAAGTAAAATGATTGTATTTATTTAAATAGAACGTGACAGGATCTTACTTTTGGAAACATGGGACTGTCAAAAATCTGAATAAATAAAATAATGTTTTAATTTTTAAGAGGAATAATAATACTGATAATAAAGTATTTAAAAAGTACTAATATGATTTAATAAAGTATTTAAAGGAGAAAATGATTTCTAGTGCACGTGATTTGCCATTTGATTACTGGAACAACTTTGGAATAATTCCAAAAATATTTCTTCAAATAATTTGCTGCATTTTTTTGTGCATAATTACTATATAAATTAATAAAAATGCAACTCAATTTTGTACATTATTTCAAAAAATACCTTTATTTTTAATTCAAAATTTTAAAAATATTTAAAAATACTTAAGAATGTTTCAAAATTATCTGGTGGTGGATAGTATATAGACCGCATCCTTACTACTCCATTTTGAAAATACTCTTGAACTTTCAAAAATAATATTAATATCCTAAAACTTTTAAGAAAAAGAAATAAAAAGTTTGGAGATGTTATATAAGACGTAGATAAACTATTTTTATCTGATATTATTGACAGTTAAAAAAATATAACTGTTTTTTTTATAATGGAAGTTGTGTTAATATTATTTTTAAATTTATGTTTACTTTTAATTATACGAGTATTTTTTAATTTTTTTTTACCGATATTAATAAAAAAAAAATTAAAGTTTAAGTATATTTTTTAAAATAAAATAATGATGTTTTTTTTAAGAGTATTTTTTAGAAAAATGTTTTTTTTTTTTAAAAAGAACTAAAAGAATTGTCTTTTAAAAAGAACATTTATGGCATATTATTATAAGAATTATTTTTTTTTTTTTTTTAATATTGTCGTTTTCCAATAAACTTTTAAGATGGGCTATTTTATATAAAAATAGGGTTATTTCTAAATTAAAAAATAAAAAATTATTATTATCAAACAAATTTATTTCAACTCCAAACAATATTCTATATTTTTTGTGAATTGCATTATAATTAGTGGAAACCCACGTAAATATTAGAAAACAAAATATATATATATATATATATAATGCATACAAACAATTAAAATCTACAAATAAAAATAAATAATAACCTACATATAATCCAAAATAGAAAAAGAAAAAAAAAAAAAACATACTCTTGGCTTCAAATTTTAGATTAATTTTAAATTTATTATCTTGGATAGACAGATAAGATATTAATTATTATTAAAAAAAAAATTAATTATTTTTAATAGAAAGAATAATTTTGTGATTATTGATATAATTATTTTGAATTTTGAAATAATATTATTGTAATGGATGATGATCTCTTTTGTTTTTATGTAGTTGTGTGTTTGTTGCAAAGTAGGGCATGCTTTAGATTATGGTAGCAAAGAATTAATCCAAATAATAAACACCAAGGAATATGAGTGAATATTGAGGCCATATTGGTTGAATTCACATTGGAACATCAATAAAAGTTTGAAGTTTACCCATAAGGAATCATATGATATCATGAAATCATAGCAAACAAAAGCTTAGTGGAAGCTCTTTGATTGTTAAAACCAATAATGTAGCCCATATGGGTATTACACATTGGTTGAAGAGGATCCCACCTTCATAGATCAACATCATTACAAACAAGTTATGATACTTTGATTGATTTTGAATTGAATCACTTTCAATTTTGTGTTTACTTTTAATTTCGTGTTAAATAGATTCATGAATTTTAGAAAATGTCGAACAGATGAAGGATCTGTAGTCTTAAAACTCAAGATTTGAGAACTTATTAGACACTGAAATCGAAAGTTTAGGTGTCTATTAGACAATGACAAATTTGACACTTCAGGGTCTAAACTTGTGATTCAGCCTCTGTAGCATGTACCTATACACTATTTTTTGGTTCATTGATAAGGAAGATAGAGTTGTGTGAGAGATCCATCTGTTGAAAAAGGGAACGAAGCATTTTATTTTTATTTTTTATAAGGGTATGAAAGTCTTTTACTTGCAGATGCGTTTAAAAAAAAAAAAAAGCCTTGAGGAGAAACCCAAGAGAGAAAACACAAACGGACAATGTCTACTAGCGGTAGACTTGAGTTGTTACAAATGGTATCAGAGCCAGACACTAGGTGATATACCAGTGAGGACGCTGAGCTCCAAAGAAGGGTGGACACAGGGCAGTGTTCCAAAGAGGACGCTATGCCCCGAAGAGAGGTGGATTTGCTAGAGGTAGGCTTGAGCTGTTACAGTTGAGGTAGGGTGACATATGTGATTCATCAAGTATGACTCAGAGAAGAGATACATGTTAACTATAGTTAGAAAGCCGGAACCATCATGTAATGAATTTTGAGAGGTTACAGATCTCTTATACTATCATTGATCAACCGAGCGGAAATGAATTATTTCGATGCATTTGTGAAAGGATGATGATTTGGTGAGAGAGGAATTGAAGGTTGTTGTAATAAGGATGAATGCTAATTACCAAAGAAGATGAGGACAAAGGAAGAGGCACATCCATGTGTAGCTTAAGCTTGGCTTTTAACATAATGTCCCATTTGCTTTCTTTTCTACAATATCATTTCAATTATGGAGCCCTCAATTTCAGTATCTTAATCCTAAAACCACTGTTCTATTCTGAATCTTCACATCCCTTTGCCCCCATCTTCACCCACCAGGACTTATCTTGTTTGATCACCCAAATGCTTAACTTTGTACATTATGAATGTCCTCTTCCTTTTGTCCTTGCCTCTTCCCAACAATGGAGGCGATTTGATTGCCAAACAACACGTTTATGATTTGATTTTCGATCTGATTTGGTTCGACTTCTTTCTTGTGTGCATATTAGGTGTCTTAACTCCATATCTATTTGAACGCTTCTACTAAGACAATGATTCATTAACAAATTGCAGAAGAGGACAGACACAAAAATGTAGCATTTGGTGATGATGCTTGCTTCCAACGTGAAGAAGACATTTGTAACGGCTCAAGCCTACCACTAACAGATATTATTCTCTTTGAGCTTTCTCTTTCGAATTTCCCCTCAATGTTTTTAAAACGCATATGCTAGGAGAAGTTTCCACACCCTTATAAAAAAATGTTTCATTCTCCTCCTTAACCGATGTGGGATCTCACAATCCACCCCCTTTGGGGCTTAGCATCCTCACTGACACTCGTTCTCTTCTCCAATCAATATGAGACCCCCCAATTCCCAACGTCCTTGCTGGCACACCGCCTTGTATTCACCCACCTTCAGTGCTCAGCCTCCTTGCTAGTACATCGCCCGATGTTTGACTTTGATATCATTTGTAATAGCTCAAACTCATCGCTAGCAGATATTGTCCTCTTTTGAGCTTTTCCTTTCGGGCTTTCCCTCACATCTATTAGGGAGAGGTTTCACACTCTAGTAAAGAATGCTTTGTTCTTCTCCTAACATCTCACAATTGCTGCCAACAATAAGACTGAAGAAGGCATCTGCAGACAATCAACCAACAATGGCTGCCAACACTATTATTTCCCTCCTTTTCTTTTCATGGAAGCAAGCAGCGAAGTGAAGAAATTAGTGCATTTAAGAATAGTAACACTAGATAAGGATACTGCCCATGTAGAATTTTGTGTTGTTATTGAACGAGAAGCTGCTGCCATGCTTACGAATCAGGAACATTTACAATAATACTTTCTCATCATCTATCAGTACAAGACTATACATTACAGGATTGGATAAAAAAATACTCAGAGAACTAAACAGAAGAGAAAAAAATGGCTGTTTGGAAGGAAATGAACTCGTTTGATCATCCAAATAGTTCGACTTTCGTGAGACGTTCCAACGTGTGTACTTGTGTTGAACAATAGCAATGTCTTTGGTTATGAATTTACTGCTATGACATCTTCAGGAATCAATAAATTTTTTGAGTGATTGCCATGTTCAACCTTAGAAGATCTCTTCTCTGGGTGCTTTCTTCTAATACAAAACTGATTACTAATCAATTTTTACCTACAGGTGTGAGAACGGATGATTCTGAGAAGAATGTAAAAGAAAACACATGGCAAACATAAGGACTGCAGACAGAAAGACAAACGAGCTCGAAACGAAGGCGTTGCGAACTTATTTCAACTTTGTGTTTAAGATCATGTGGCAAACATATCAAGAGAAAATGCTGAATTGAGGTAAAATGTAATGTACCTCTTTGGAACCACGATCTTCGAACTGTCTGTCGGATGTGCCTCTCGTGTCTGTCTAGGAGTTCATCCACTCGGCTCGATTGAGATAACAAGGGCCCAGAGTATTCAACTTTGTCCACTTGGTCCTGATAACTCTGTCACAACATCAAGTCATGGAGGTTTAGATAGTAGAACAACCCTTGCAAACTTTTTAAGACAATGGCACACATCAATCAAAGGAGGGCTAGCGTTAATCATCTTATACTTACCAGATTACTCCTCTTAGCTTCCATTTCATCTTGCAAGTAAAGTGCCACTGAAAAATCCTGCGAATGGTACTCATCCGAAGCATCAAACGAATCGGGACGCTCAAACTTGCCCCATTGATTCCGTATCACAACCTTGGATCTCTCGTTTGATTCACGTCCCTTCGAACTTGAACAGCTGATGGACAACATGTCTCCCTTTTCATGAAACTTAGAGTCCACATTGCTTCTTGAATGCAATATAGCAGAATGATCCAGCCCATTAATTACGTGTCCTCGTGAAATCGATCTCGAATGCGATCTAATAGACGCTTCGTCTCTTCGTCGTCTTGCCCACGCAAAGCCACTTGATGTAGAAACTTGTAGGGGGCCAGAGAAAGGAATGTCTCCTTGGGATGCATTCTTTACATGCATAGACTCTTGCAATTTATCATTTAAAACCTTTTTCACCTCACCACCTTTGATAACCTTCTCTTCTTTAAGATTTTGAGCATTAATACTAATCTTATGCAAATCTCGAGCTGAAACCGATAAGTCCTGTACAACATTTTAAGTGGACGTATGAGAACTTCCTTACAGTATGTGAGATCCCACATTGGTTGGGGAGGAGAACGAATACCCTTTATAAGGGTGTGAAAACCTCTCCCTAGCAGACGCGTTTTAAAAACCTTGAGGGTAAGCCCGAAGGGAAAAGCCCAAAGAGAATAATATCTGCTAGCGGTGGGCTTGGGTCGTTACAAAATGAATAGAAACAGAGAGAGGAAATACCTCTGCTGGTGCTAATTTACTGATTCCGAGATGCTTTCGAGTTAACCGTCTGCTATCTAATCCACGGGTTCTTCCACTGCCTTTTTTCCTGAGATTGTTAAATGAATTTGATTAAAGATGAACAATAGTGAATCAGAAGAAGCAATTAGATTTGGAATGAGAAACCAACCTTCTAGACTCCTCTCTTTGTTTTGCATCAATCTCTTTGCTTGGTGGATATATTGGCATGCTTGATGGATCACATGCATGCGGTTTTGTACTGAAATACTGAAAGAACCCACAAAGGATATAGCATTAGACAAAGAACACTGATTATTTGGTTCTAGTATCTGCAAAGAACACTGATTGTATAATCCATACCGAAAAATCGACACGTTAAACGTGAAAATCGAAGTTTATGATGCAATAGTTTCAGAAGCTTTTGCTCCACAGCATTATTACCTCAGATGTGAGAGCAGAGGATGCAACTCCGCGCTTGTATGGTTCGACAGAAAGAAGAGTTTCTAACAAGTTCACGGTCGTCGAAGGATAATCTTTGAACGTCTGCCGTAAACAATTATTGTAAGGATGTTGTGGTTTGAACAAAGTGGCATGTGGAAGCTTAGATTTTTTCCAGTATTCATCAGGAGGAGAGCCGCAAAGCTTGAAGATCTTGTGTAGCTGTTCAACCTGTGATAGGATGAGGAAGGTATCAATAATAGATTGGAAATGGAATGTCATGATTCATTAAGGAAGACATTTCAGTTCACTCATATCAGACATTTAATCATTAAAGACATCAAATGTCTTCCAGCTTCTATTTTAATGTATCAATGACAAAAACATTACCTCTGTTCTTCCTTGAAGAATAGGTTTCCCAACAAGGAGTTCTGCAAAAACACAGCCAACGCTCCAAAGATCCACAGATGCATTATAGTCTGTGGAGCCGAGTAGAAGTTCAGGAGGACGATACCATAGCGTGACAACACGACTGGTTAGAGGTTGTCGGTGCCCCGAATTACAGAAGTTTGCCAAACCAAAATCAGCCACCTTCAATACCCCTTCGTTATTGACTAGAAGATTAGACCCTTTAATATCTCGATGCATTACGCCACGTGAGTGACAATGCTCGAGCCCGGATAACAATTGTTTCATGTAACATTTAATCTACAGAAAACGAAAAGAGCAACGGATTCATTACTGTATTCATTGTCTCGACTTCAACTCCCTAAGATATAATCTAAACAAGTAAGCTTTATAATAACAACATAGCATAGCATAGGATAACATAAACTTGATGCGAAACTGCAATCAAGCATACCTGTGATTCACTAAAAGTGATGTCGGGGCAAGACAAGAGTCCAGTAATGTCATGATCCATGTACTCGAACACAAGGTAAATGCTACATGATAAACGAGACGTGATTAAGCCCTCCAATTTGATGATATTGGGGTGATCAAGCCTGCGGAGAATCATGATCTCTCGTGCCATAAACCGAACACTTTCGGGCTCGAAATTATCGAAACGGACCTTCTTTAAAGCGACTATCCTTCCTGTCTCGAGTTCACGTGCTCGGAATACAGTACTATATGTACCTTGTCCAATCTATTAAGATTCAACAACAATAAGGGGACAGAACTTAGTCCATCTTGACCAACAACAACTTTCTAGAAACACAGCAACTTCAACAAACATAATATGAGGTACAGAAATGTCAACAGTAAAGATTAAATAACAAATACAGAGAAGTTTGTTCATAGTGATAGATTTCAATTTTGGTGGGATCTAATTATCAGGTCATAAACACTCAATGGATTTGATATGATTAACAGAGCAAAACAGAGATTAAAGGGCGTGAAAAGGACTAAGAACTAAGAACCTTCTCCAATTTTTCATAGGCATCAGAGCGGAGTGGAACCCAGCCCTGAATGGCTTCACCGGCGACGGCGCAGAGCCAAGCAGGCCATCCCGCCGCCACTTGCTCACTTTCCATATACTTATTAAAATTCCCGATTCGGAAGCTCAAAGTATCATTCCCACCGCCATTAGAACTCGCTCGACCCGACTCACCGAACTCGCTCGCAACCCCATTAAAGTCACTGGACCCTTTCGTCCTCGTCTTGGACTTCGGCTTCGAACCCTTGTCAATCTCCCCAAACCCAAGTCGGCTCCGACCCGAGTTGCCGATCGCCGTGGATTCATTGTCCCGAAACACACCGGAGTGATCGAATGCAGGCGTAACGGACACGGCATGCTTCGTGTTGACACACCCCATGGCGGATCACTGTAACTACTGAACCATTAATAACCCAGAAAGGAAAAAATGAGGGAAGTTTGGTTTAGAAATTTGGAATGTGGATTTGTGTTTACGGTGTATCAGTGAGTGTTTTGGATCCACAGTGCGGCGATTGCGGAAGATGGTGAATAGAAGAAGAAGAAGAAGAAGAAGGCATTAAAGAGAGGCTCCATAGGCTAAACACCGCGAAATCAACGGAAAGGTGAATACCCACTGCTCCAACATCATCAGTAAATAATGAAAAATTGAGCAACAAAATCAACATCTTCCACAAATTTCCCCTTATTCTAACCCAATCCAACTTTCTCTCCTACACTCGAGTAATCACCAGTTCCATTTCATGTTAATTTAAGTATAGTTCAATAATAAATATATAATTTTTTAAAATTAAATTTTTAAATAGATTAAAAAAGAAAAAGCGGTTTGGTTTTTTTTTTTTTTTGGGCCTGTAAGTCTAAATTTGTGAACCAACCAAAACGACGAAAAGAGGTGTGAAACAAACCGGGATGGGCAGAGTTTCGGGCAGCCTCTGTTTATTCTCTGCTTTTGTTCCTTTATTGCTTTGGTCTTCCATTTTTTTTTTAATTGGACTCGCAATTCCCACTTTCCAGAAACCTTCTTCTCTCAAGCATCGCGTGTATGTGACCGCCAAATGGGAACGAGGCCCATTTTGTTTAATCCAACCACGTAGCGCGTGGTTGTCAGCTTGGCGCGTTGGAGCGGGTTTTGGTTTAGGGTAGTTGTTGACTAAGTACCTGTCTTTTTTATTAAAAATAATAAAAAATTAAAATATTTTCCCCCCTTTCTCTCTCTCTCTCTCTCTCACTCGGCTTTGAGATTTTCAATCTCTAATTTTTCCATTTATGCCCCCCGAAAATTCGTTGTTTGTCTCCCTCTTTTCTTTTTCTTTTTTTTTTTCTTTCAAAATAGAGATTTTTAAAAGTAAAAATTGATTAAATTATTAATATTTATTTTTTTTAAATTAAATTAATAAAATAAGTTTCAATAATAATTAGGTTTAGATTAAACCATTATTTATTTGTTTCCATCTTTAAAGTTTCAACAATATTTTAAAATTTAAAACTTTTAATGGAACATAAAATTTTAAAATTAGCATTAACATCTCTTATTTTTAAATAATAAAAAATTAAACAAATTCTTATGGTCGATATATGGACAAAAATCGTTTATACACACTCTAAAGATTATTCTAAATTTTTTTAATGTTAATTTCGAAAGTTTATAAGTATTTTTTAAATATGATACTAATCATAAATTTATTTTAAAAATTTTAACCTATTTTTTAAGTTTTTATAAAATTTAAAGGTCTTTTTTAAGTTTTTTAAAAAAATTAAGTGTATTTTTAAACATTAAAATCGTATCAAATAAATTTTAATATTATCAATAATAAGATGATCATTTTTTAAGTCAAGATCGATATAAACGTATTAAATAAATAAAAAAAATTCAAAAGTTTGAATCTATTTTATTTATTAGACACAATTTTTTTAAAAAAAATTATAATATTATAAAGTACTAATTTTGTCACTTTACTTAAAGTAAAGCTAATTTTCTCCTAATATAATTTTAGATTAATTTAGACTCCAGCTTATAATATATATATATATATATTGTTATTTTGAATAAATGGCAATTAATTTGTGTTGAATGAATGGGATCCCAAATCCCAATTAGTCTCGAAACTCACTTCAAATTATTAGATCAAGATCCCATAAATAATAATTAGTACTTGTTTAAAATTTATAATCAACAATTACTGATTTACTCTTTGGTAATAACGTCAAATTGACGTCATCTACGTCCAATTTTAACTCTATATTCTTATTTATTTATTATTCTTCAACTCCTATTTTTTTTTTTTATTGTTTTATTATAAAATTTAATTATACTATAATTTTTTTTGATAAAATTTCATATCGTTAGAAAACTATATATATATATATATATATATAACACGAGCTTTATTAGCCTCGCGAGTAAATTCTAATTTTTATAATTTTTATAATTTTAAATCATATTTTTATTAGGTAAAAACAAGCTTTCAAATCAACGTGAAGAATAAACCATGGAGTACCGGAAAGAATAAAGTTAATTTTGATTGATAACAAAAGAATTGAAAAAAATACTAAAAATCACTCTTAACCACGTTGTTATGAGTCTTTTACACGTACAAAATTGTTATAATTAAACTCATAGAAATAGAAAATTCATAAATCACCCATTTATTTATAAATTTTGTTCGGACCAGATTTAACATATAGTTTCTCAATAATGTAATAATTATTTTAATCTAAAAAAATTTACACTTATAATCACTTAATTACTCATAAATAATTTGTTTAATCGAGTGATTTTTATTTTTATTATTTTTATTTTTTGTAATTTTTTCAAAAAGGAAAAAAGAAAAACAAAAGTAAAAAAACAATTATAATTCACTTTATTTAATTGTTTTTGTTTGGTACTTTTGAGATGAGGCGGTGGGCCCACAGGATTGACTTTATTGGGCCCCACACTATTGGCATGCATGCCTCTGCTTTTGTGCAATAAAATTAATGGTTGATTTATTCTTTAATTTGGGTCCTTACTTTTATTTCCATATCATTCCCAACATGGAAAAGTATATATTATAGTTTTTATTTATTCATTTATTTTATATCATATGCTCAATCTGCTTTCAATTTCCACAATAATAACATTTCATAATTATAAAAACCATACCTAAATCACTATTTTATGCCTAATTACAAAACAAATCAACTTTCTTTTATTTTCCAAATTAAATTAGTCTATTATTTTTTTATTTTTTTTATTTATGAAAATACCAAGTGTAACCAGTTGCATTAAATATTGGTCTAGAAAGATTATATATTAGTCAAAATTTGAAAATTCAACATTATACTATTTTCATTAATTTATTTTATTTTATTACATTCTTTTTCCAACTCCAAATTGTCCCTAAGACTTAAAATTTAAATTGAATAATATTTCAAAAAAGAAAAAAAAACATTTTCGAGTTAATTATTTGAATTAGTTTTCATTCATAAATAAGTAACATGGTCATGTTGCAGAAGATGAAGACTAATATCGACGTCGGTATATAAAAGTATAGATTATAATTTTTTTGTCTTTTGATACATTAAATTCTCGTTATTAAATAGAGATTAAATTAACCCAAAAAAAAAAATGTTATAGTTGGTACAACCAACCCTAGATTCATTATTTCACATGGCATGCATGGGGTACATTGACTTTAAGTCAAATAATAAGGTTTGATTACTAATTAATCCATTAATGTTCATGAATTTGGTTTACATTAATCACATTTTGATATGGTTGACCTTCCCTTTTAAAAAGAAATAATGTAATCATGATTTAACCCAAAATTACCCACATGGGTTTTGGTGGTAATAATTGGGTTCCCAACATTGTGATGAATGCCCCAAAAGAAGAAGAAAAGAGGTTCATATGAATGATAATGATAGGCATAAGTTTTTTTTTAGATATGAAAATGAAATATTTAGAATAAGAAAGATGGGTGTGGGTTTGATTGATGTTTCCCTTTTAGGGTTTTAGGGTTTATGAAGTCTGCATGTGATGTCTGTTCTTCAAACCTATGATGCTTCCACTTCACTCTCTTCCCCATCAATCAATCAATTCCACTTATCCTTACTTCCCATTTCGTCTCTCATCTTTTAATCCTTTTTAGTTATGTCATTTTCGTTAGTTGAATTAATGTGCGTAAATGAGAGATTTGAATGTCTGACCTCTTAGTGACTTATGACAAATTTACCTGAGTTTTAGGTCAAAATAATGTAAAATTATCATAAGCTATCGTGCGATCAAATGAGTTATAAGGTTAAGCTTAGAAGGGTCACCTAAACAAGTTGAACTAGACCTATTTCGGTTGATCCCTCCTTCAAGTTGGTTAGAAGGGTTAGCACAGGGTTAAATGAGGTGGATATAAACTTCAAGGAATATGTAATATGAACTTCGATGGTTTGAATCAAGATATCCCAATCACGAATCGTGTAATATGAACTTTAAGGAATATGTAAAAATAATGTTATTCAAATTAAGTATAAAAGGATCGAGTTTAATTTATTTTAGATGACTCCAAATTTTGGATGGTCAAATATTTATTTTAGAACAGTATATCATACATTTACCTAATGACTAATCATAGACATAAATTATGAAAGTTTCAACTCTTGAAATGTGTTATGGAAAGTCAAGGGTTTTCGATAAGATTGTTAGATCAAATTCCCCTCGAGCTGCAATCAAATCAAATTGATTTAGGGTTTTAACATTTGTGAATTAAGGGTTTACATATCCAAAGCGTTTACGAGAGTTCTTATATTCAATTTGCTAGAAGAGATCAGTCTAATTAAAGGTTGGCTTAAGCTTGTGTTGATAGAGAACTCAATTAGTCGAATAATATAATCAATCTCTCAAAGGGTCATGTCATCTTAGTTATGTGTCATGAAGTAGCTCACTTAAACTACAATGTGTAAGGGTTAGAGAGAACTAACAATGTCTATGACATGTATAGACATGATTTTAGCATAAAACAGGTATTAATTACTCGTATTTTGGTACCGGGATGATACAAATGGAGCATTAATTGAATATAACAAATTTGGGTATGAATCAGCTTTATTAACATATGGAGTCACATGAATGAAGAATATAATTTAGAACTTTGTTTATAGTTTATAAGAAAGATGGTAAGGTAGGTATTGAATTAATTTATTTGGGAGATCCATGATTTGTTTAATATTATAAATAAGACACAAGTCATACGCGGTTGGGCCAGTCTACTCACTTTCCAACTACTTTATTAATCACATAAATTAGAGTTTTATTAATTTAATTAATTCATTGGTCAAGACTCCTCATTTCTAGGCTTATAAAAATGACCTGTCACTATTAATCACATTTCTTTAATTAATTATATCATTTTCATTGTTTTCAAAAGGTAGTTCTACTTAATCCATTGTCATGCAAAATAAATAAAAAAGTATTATTTAATACTATTTACGTGTTATTTTAGTATTAATCATAATAATTTAATTAATTAAAATATTAATCATTCTAAAATATTAGTCTTCATGGTTTGCATGTTTGGTTCTTTCCTTTGTAATTCCTCGTGTCTACAAATGGAAGAGTGTCGAACGTCATTTTATTTGTTATTCCACAGAAGTTCACACATTTAAATCATAAGTTTAGAGACATATTAGCCTAACAGAAGTTCACACATTTAAATCAAAAGTTGAGGGACATATTAGACTAAATGTATTGAAATGGTTGAAGAATTTGACAAACTCGAAAGTTTTTTTTTTTTTTTTTTTTTTTTTTTTTTTTTTTTTTTTTTTTTTTTNAACTCGAAAGTTTTTTTTTTTTTTTTTTTTTTTTTTTAATTAATTTGGGGTGGGGTTGAATTCATGAAAATAAAAAAATCAATTCTTGGGTTGACATTTTTTTTATTTGATCGACTCAATCAACTCGAAAACATCTCCATAATATTCATAATTTTGCTGATAATGTCGGTGTATGCTCGAATCTCAAGGAAATACGAGCCCGAGGAAATACGCCGAAAACAATTTGAAAGAAAGCAATGTTATAAGTTAAAAGAGATTAGGCAAAAACAATAATTTTGATAACATATAACCCGAATAGGAAGAAGTGACAAATAGTCATATTCCCTTGGAGTACATGGCATGATTTTGGTGAAGGATTGTACACTCTCACATCCATCACGTGGCCACAATCAACATGTTTTGGACAAGCATGACCATAACACCAAACAACTTTGTCGATAGAACACATAATCATTAATCATAAGGCCCATTTGTTTATGGTCCACAGTTGTAAGCCCAAAAATGATTGGCAAAGAGAAAGGTGAAGGCGAATTCGGTCACGATTTCTTGATTCCGGCGACCAACCAAACCTTCTCCGCCTTGTAACTCTCAACGGCGACGGCGGTGACTTTGATCCACACCACAATTTTGGTCTTCATTCCTTCAAATCGAACTCAATTTCTTTCCGAGTCCTTGAAGCTCACCTCGCTTGTCGACGCCAAATGCACCACGAGTTTGGCCTTTCATTAGGCTTGTTATGTTGTTTGGAAATATAATCGGAATAAACTTCATAACCCAATTTAATTTAATTCAAATCATAATCCAACCCAATTCCCTCTTCTTAAATTCAAATTATTTTTTATTCGCAATAAATATTATCGGAATTAAAATATCATTATAGAAAATGTATTAAAATGTTGGAAGAAAAAAAAAATGACGTAAGATAATTATTTAAATGAATTATTGTCCTTGTTATTTAAATAATTATATGGCCGTTGGGGCCTTAGACATGTCCTTGTTGTAACCTTAATATGAAGCTCGACATGACAATCCTCAACTATCTTTTTTTTAGCATTTCGTCCTCTCCGACCACCAAAATTTCAAAAACCTAACTTCACCGGTTCTTTTAGCATGTTGTGTTCTCACTCAATTGTTTTTTTTTTAAAAAAAAAATCTTAAGAAGTCACCGGACATATAATTGTTTCAAGTAAAGCACATTTAACTCTAAAGTTTTTATGATTGCGTTAAGAAGAGAGTACAACAGACAGTAATTTCAATTATTTTAAATCGTTCTCAACTCTTATTATCAAGAACACTCTCAAACCCTAATTTGATTCAAGACTATCAGATACCCATAAACCTCAAACACGAAGAAAAAAAAAAAAAAAAAAAAACNAAAAACTATCATCAATCACATCAATAACCCATTTTCCTCGTGGTTTGGTCTTTAAATTGAGGAAGCGAACGAGGGCAAGAGATGGAAAAGCAAATGGAGAAGACGAACAAAGACGTTCCTCTTAGAGAACTTAGCGAGAGGGTAGCGGAATTCGCTCGAGTTAGAGGTTGGGATATGTATCACAGTCCGAGAAACCTCCTCCTAGCATTAGTAAGTCATTCCAAACCTACTCTTTTTGGTATCGTAATTGGTTATTGAGTTGTTGGTGTGGTTATTATGGTAAAAAAGGTGGGAGAAGTGGGGGAGGTGTCAGAGATATTCCAATGGAAGGGAGAGGTGGCGAGGGGGCTTCCCAACTGGTCCGCCGCCGACAAGGAGCGGTTGGGGGAGGAGCTCTCGGACGTGCTACTCTACTTGGTTCGTCTTGCGGATGTGTGTGGGGTTGATCTTGGCCGTGCTGCCCTTTCCAAGATCCTTAAGAATGCCACTAAGTACCCTCTCACTCCTCACCAACAACAAATTCAACCCTAAACTAAACTTCAACATTACCCATCTCTCATATTATGCCTCATTTTATCTACGTCTTACACTTCTTGTCTCATCTACGCTCGTATGGATATCTAATATATCTACTTCTTAATTTTATGTTCTCGTCTAAAATTTAAAGAGTGATTTTTGTTTTTATTTTTCTGTCGAATGTTACAAATAATGACTATCTTGAATATAATTCAACTGATTAGACAAATATGTTCGACGAAAAAATCAAAAGTTTAACTTTTCCAACTTTTAAACTAGCTCATGGAAGAAAAATAACGATGACTTAGATTTTTGTATAAGTAGCATCAGGGTTATTTGGGAGTGTTCTACGAAATAATATCAATTTTTACTATAAGTTTAGTCCATTAATTTATAGATTTCTATTGCTTTGGTCTCTGAACTTTCACAATTAAAAATTTAGTCCATCAACTTCCGAATATTTTGAAGTTGAGGGATTTACGAGACAAAATTTCAACCTAAAAAAAACATATAAATTTTTTTGTGTTGAACTTAGTTTTATTAAAAAATTATTAATTTTTGTGAAAATCAGATGGATAAAACCTATGCTTTTCGATCGTTAGAAATAGGTATCCTTTGCATATTTAGGTCAGAGTGCCATGGTGCAAAATAATATTGAATTTTGTTCCCTATGTTAGACGAACACGATTCTCCACAATGGTATGATATTGTCCCATGAAATTAGTATTCCTCACTTATAAACCCATGATCCTTCCCTAAATTAGCCGACGTGGGACTTTCATCATCCAACACCCTAAATTAATAATTTTTTTAATTGAATTCCATATCTTTTATCTTATTCTATTTATGGACACAAAGCCCTATTTTGATCATGGGAATATGAATATTTCATAAAATAAAATCATACTTTTTTTTAATTAATTAATTAATTTTGTATAAATAAGTATTTTAAGATATTTGGAGTAATGAAAAAAATCGAAAAAAGTGGAACATAAATTAGAGAAGGAAAGATTGGGAGAGGAGAAGATAAATGTGTCCCTTGCAATGGAAGTTTTGTTCTTCTCATTTCAATTTCTTCTATAAATTCCTGATTTTATCCGCTTTCCGCCTCTGATTCATTCCTTTCAATCCCCACCTCCACTTTCCCCTCATTTCTTCTTTTTACTTCCCCTTCCTTCCTGCGAACCCCGATGATTCATTCCACTTCGTTTTTTCACTTGGGTTTGTTCTGTTCTTCCCTTCTTCATTCAATTTTCTTTATGAGATGTGGGTATTCCTTAATTTTTGTGGGTTCTGTCGATTCAATTTTTGTTGTGGAATTATGAATGATTGCGATATCTTTGTCTCTTCGCTTCTGAATCATGTTGTTTGGCTTCTCGATTGTCCCAATGCCTTGATTTTGTTTTCTGAGTTGTTAATTTTGTTTGTGCTGGACATGGTTCACCTTTCTTCTCATTTCTCATCAAATTTCCTAGCAACTTCATACATTCAACTCATGTTCTTTTCTGTTAACTGCAAGATGTTCTGGGTGGAGTTTTTTTTTATCTGGTTTCTTGTGTTTGATATTCAGGCTCTTAAAGTTTGAACACTCAAGATGAGTATTAAACTCATAGATGAGTATTATTTAAACTCATAGATGAGTATTATACTCATAGATGAACTGAACGGTGTCGCCTCAATGTGAAATTTTGTGTAGATTGGGTTTAGCTTTTGGCAAGAAACTCTGCCTGAGGTAGCTTCACTGATTAAGAGTAGAATTCAATCCTTATTCCACATGGGTTCACTGATAAATGGTTGCAATTTAGAAATCTTTAGCTTGGGTTAA
Organism: Cucurbita pepo subsp. pepo; assembly: GCF_002806865.2. Classification (NCBI taxonomy): domain Eukaryota; kingdom Viridiplantae; phylum Streptophyta; class Magnoliopsida; order Cucurbitales; family Cucurbitaceae; genus Cucurbita; species Cucurbita pepo. The sequence goes on along the minus strand of NC_036639.1, from coordinate 9,632,153 downwards.
TCAAAACTCAAAGATATAATGTAAGAAACCTACTAATACTGTAAACATATGCTAAGTTTTAGCATGTTTCTACCAGTTACCAATCAATTTTTGGCTGCTTTTCTTTCCAGAACTCCAGTGAAGCCTTTGTAGTTATTTATGGAACTTCTTGGTATTGGAGCAAATATGCAGGGTTCGAGCAACTATCCGAACTCTTATTTCAGTCGGGATCGTAAAGGAGTTGTTGGTAGCTGTGTATGACCACAAATCAGTGAGGATAAAATGGTGAACGGTCGACATAGCTCCAATGGTTTCTTATCACCGTTGTCAGCGGGTCTGTATGTCGATTGTGGCCGAGAAGCGCTGAAGCAGATAATGATTAAGCAAGAATTGGTTTTTAGGGATCAGGTATGTCCTTGGTATGCATATATATATGTTTTTTTGGCTCTGAATCATTATGGAACTATGTGTTACAATATCTTTGCAATGGTTTGCTTTGTTAAAAATCCGATACGTTTAATATTCGTAGTTTTAAGCTTAGAAAATCATCTGAAATATGAATCAACTGTCCAGCTTTTCGAACTTCATCGCCTTTATAGACGACAGAGGGAGTTTATAGCCGAGATGAAGAGGGAATCATGTAAGCATGATGTTCGCGTTACGACAGCTCGGGTCTCTGCGTTGTGTGCTCAAGATGCACGTAACTTCCCTGTGTATAATCAATCATCTATTTTCGGTGAAAAAAAGACGTCGTTACTTTCATGTCTAGGGAAGAACTTTCAAACAGATTCGGACTCCGTTCTGAATGGAAGTTGTTCAACGAATACTTACGTTTCGGAATCTAAGAGAAAGATTTTGGGAAAAGTGATGTTTGATCTTGAACTTCCAACTGACAGCAAACACTCGAACGTAAAAGATGAATTGACCGAAAGGCCTGAAATATCGAGCTGTGATCTGAAGAGAATACCTGAGATTGTTCATATTAGTGATAGAACACCTTTTCTTGCCAAGTATGATTTGAATGCCTCATTATTAGAGAAAACTAAGGTCTCGGTTGATTTAAACGATCCTCTGAACTTTGAGGAAGAATCGAGTTTTGGATACGTCGGTTTAAACGAGGCTACTGGCCACAGGGAGATCCTTTTCCATGAGCTCTATGGCAAAGCCAATTCAAACTTTCTTGTTTACTCAGAGCAAGACAAAGATATTGCAAGTTCAAGTCTGTCATCATCCACTACATCTTTGACAAAATCTGCACAAGATCCTAAAGAACACCATATTTTGGATGCTGAGAGTTCCAAAATGTTGATAGAAAATGCTATGCTTGCTGAAGACGATCGCTCTAGCGTTAAGAACTTGATATCTAGAATTGGGTCTGATAGTGTAAGCAGCTCTCTTGAGATAAGCTTCAGTAATGGCACCAAGTCCGAGAGCGTAAAAGGAGAATCTCGTCGCTCATTCGAGGCTTCTGCAAATTGGATCAAAGGTCGAATCGACCTCAATGTGTGCATAAATGAAGAATGTTTAGCAACACCTTGTTGCTCCACTGAAATGAAACATTCAATTACAGGAGAGTTTGATGACCAAGTTGGATCAAATTTTCTAAACTCCATTCGAGATGATGGCGAACCATTGGAGGATCTCGTCGCGATTGCAGCAGAACGTTTGATGTCTATTTCATCATCGGCGGCTCAAAATTGTCAGAAAAACATCAGCTGTCAGTATGTTCCAGCTTCATGTGAATCTTTATCCTGGTTTGCTGAAATAGCCTTGAACAATAAGGATGCTAATGACTCAACGGAGCTTTCACCAAATTCCATGGATGACTTTGAGATCATGACATTGAAGTTGAAAGAAACAAAAGTGGAAGAGTGTTCTTTGATAGTAAGTAACCACGACGAGGCAGCGGTAAAACATGTTTCTTCGTCTTCATGTCAACTCGGGAAGAGCCGTGTGAGGCGGAGTCCGTGCAAGAATTTTCAGACAGAAATTCTTCCAAGTCTTGCAACTTTGTCGAGGTACGAGGTTAAAGAAGACATTCAAGCAATAGGAGGTCTGATAGAAGTTGCAAATTCTCGAGGTAGAACGACATGGACTCGAGGTAGAACGACATGGACTCGAGGGAAGAGACGGTTATGTAACTCATCTTCAAAACTTACAGAAACTGTCTTAGGGTCAATCATGGATCAAGTAAACAGTAGCAAGGTTCTACTTTGGGGAAATATTACTCGTCGTCGTCGGGGACAGAGATATCGAGCTTGTAATCGAAAGATCGTTGTAGGACAAGTATAGTCATACTTTTAATAAATGAAGTGATCTCATACACTATGGAAACTGATCTGAGTCTTTAATTTGGATACTACAATTTGAACAACAAAAATGAAAGTAGAATTGATTCTTGAAGCTCTTACATGATAAATAGTTTCTGTTTATTGAGGACAAACTTGAGCGAAATGAGAACTTTGAAACGCCACTTGAAGATCCTCATCGTCGTCCCACGAATCACGGAACGTTTCGAGGTCGGTAAAGTAATTTATAAGAGACGATAAGCACAGTTTCTTCCTCCATTCCTCCAAATGCGGATATCCAACGTTATCGCCGTACTTATCACAATACTACAACATAAAGAGCCTTTTTGGTCAAAGATTTAAACTAGATATAGTTCGTTCGATCAATCGATATCTAACAAAAACGTGGTACCTCGAAATCAGCTAAATCATGGGTATTATGTTTAGGAATGCCAGCAACATCCCTTGAGTGATAAAACTCTTTGATGGATTGCATCATATCATCCCATGATGGCAATGTCCTTTTCCCAGACAGTAGTTGAGCTATCCATATTGCTTGTGATTCAAAGAAAGGGAAGCCAATGAGCTGCAGCACAACAACAATCATATTACTTCACACCCAATTTTTTGCCCTTTTAAAAAGTTCATTCCTACGTCTAAATATCCCATTTTTTTAGCTTACCAAACATCATAATTGTTCGTAAAAAAAATATAACGATGTCGGAATATTTACACACGATTTTGATTAATTAGGTATGAAAGCTATACCTTTCTTGGAATGCCAATAAACGAAAGTGAGGGAGCCAAGGATGGGGGAAAGGTATGCTCGTACAACGGACCCACTCGATCATCATCCACAACAACTATTCCTTTGGTGTCAAGAAACGGAAATGAGTATGAATACCTACAAACCGACCCAAAAATATGTTAAAAAATGGTTTCTACGGACATACTAGACACAAACTTGAAAGTTAATGGACTAAACTTATAATATCGAAAAGAATGATATGTATAGTACCCAGTGCAATAAAGAATGGTATCAGCAACGATGGAGGACCCATCAACGAACAGCACCCGACCATCATCTTCGAGAGATTCAATCTGCAAGCAAGCTCAAAAAAACATAAATATGAGTGGCAAAACCGAACTTTTAAGATCAATCAAACCAAAATCAAGACGAACCTGTGGTTGAAGATGCAAGTTTTGATGTTTTTTGATGACTTTGGATAAACCCTCAGTGATGGTATCCATTGATCTTGTGCTTATATGAGTTTCTTTTGCCACTTCCACTAGCTCTAGCGATATGTCCTGCCCACTTTGAGAGCTTCCCACCACCACTACTACCTACAAACACATAAAAACACAGTCATTTCTTACGAAATCGTTATCAAACGAGACTTAATGATACTCGTAGTTCGATTTACCTCGTCACGAAACGGCTCGGGAACGCGATAAACATGGCTATGAATTTGCTTTCTTTTCCATTTGTCCATGCCTTTAATGTTGGGTAATCTTGGATGAGAATAATGTCCATTAGCAAGAACAACAGCATCAAAAACTTGTTCAACTAAGATCTTATCATAATCATCCCCTGTTTTATCTCTGCTTCTGACAACCCATTTAATCTCTTTTCCAACATGATCATGATGATTATGAACATGAACATGAACATCATCAGAATAATCCAACATTCCCACATATTCAACTCTGGTATTGAATCTTATGAGCTCTCTCAATCCAAACCAATCACAGAAGTCCTTCAAATACAAGAACAGCTCTTTATGGCCAGGATATCTTCTAGTGTCACGCCCTTTCTTGACAAGAAATGGAAAATCAGAAAACCCCATGATTTCTCTGGGTGAAGCGATCCTTAAAGAGGCATAAACACTGCTATGAACATTAAGGAAATTGGATGATTTTCCTAAAGGATGTTCGTTTTGGACATGTGGGTCGTAGAGCCATTGGCCACCAATGTCATGGTTTTGCTCAAAGACAACAACTTTGTGGCCTTCTTTCCTTAGCTCTCTGGCTGCCACTAGCCCTGAAGGGCCTGCTCCTATTACACAAACCTTCCTCTCCTTCCATTGGTGAAGCTTTTCAGACACCATGGCTGCCTCTGCAATGGAGACTTCTTTTTTCTTTTGGGTGTTTTGGGGTTTATGATTGTTGGGGTGTGGAGGGTGGGAGAGATGTTTAGGTTTTATAGTTGAAGTTTGGAGATTGAAAAGTAAAAAGAAGGAAGATTGGGTCGTTTTCGTACCAATTCAATTAATTAAAACATTACTAAACGTGCAAGAAGATCCACTTATCAAATAGGTTGGTTGTGAGATCTTACGTCGATTGAAGAAGAGAATGAAACATTTTTTTTATAAGGGTGTAAAAACCCTCCCTGATCGACACGTTCAAAAGACTTTGAGGAAATGTCTAAAGAAAACAATATCTGCTAGTACAATCTATAAATTTTCATCGATAGACAATCTAGACTAGAATAGGAGCGAGTCACTCCCGAGAATGTTTCATTGGTTTTATATGAAGTTACGCATGGGATCGTTGGTTATATATTTGAAAGGATCGGGACTACCTTATTTAAAAAAAAAAAAAAAAAAATTGGGGAAGAATTTAAGCAAAAGAAAAGGCAATAATGGATAGAAATGGAGATGGTTTGCTGGGAAGGAGACACACGTGACCCTTGAACAATGATGAACTAGTTTAATTTGGTCTTAGCTACCTACACTTAGGTCGAGGACGGAAAGCATTTTCTGTTTCGGTCTCTATCTCTATCATAATTTTTATTTTTGTGAAAATTTTCATTTATTTTTACGAACAACCTGGAATGAACATACATGGATAAAATTAAGCATATAAACTCACAACTGTGACACACAACCGCTGTTGCCAATAATAAACAACGTATCCAATGCCATCATCGCCATCATTTTGGTTTTTTACCGACCAAATCATCCTTTTTAATTTTCTCATGATGTTAATTATTATTTTAAAAGTCCGTAATTTAATTAATCTGATTAATTTTGTTATTTATTTTTCTTTATAATAAAAGTTAAATTATAAATTTTAACTTAAATTAACATAAAATTCTTAAACAAAGATAAGTTCTTAATTTATTTTACAAATTTAAAAATCAAAATCTTATTAAAGAAAAAAAAAACGAAACTTTATATTTAATACAACCACTAAAGTTTGAATTAATTTTATAAGTTACCGAACTTAAAAAATGACAATAAATCATACAAAATTAAAATTTTAATGACTTAATTAAACATAAAATCAAAAGTTTACGTAGATTACGTTGTATAATAATATAGTTTCTGATTTTTGATATTTAAGAAATTGAGTTTTAAAAAAGTAATTTTTACATATTTTATTAAAAATATATAAATTTAAGAAAGGATAAGAAATTAAACACAATTTTTAAATAAATAAAAAAATCAGAGTGGTTTTGGAATTCTAATATTTTTAAAAAATAAAAAAAATAGTAAAGAAAGTAATATAATTTTAAAAAAATGAAATAATTTAAATTTATTATTTAAAAAAAAAATAGTGTAGGGCCCATCTCCAGTGTGGGGGGTGAGAATGCCACTTCTTAAAGCACAATGCAACACACTATTTACTTCATTTCATATCCTTCACAATTTCCAATAAATAAATAAATAAATAAATAAATTATTCAATTTTTATTTTATTTTATTACTTTCCCTTTAATTTTCCTATTCCTATTTCCTAACTTTGCTTCCACATTATTACAACAACACAAATGCAAAAATAAATAATATATAAAGTGGTCATTCCTTTATAAAAATAAAATAATTCATCCATTAAAATGTTTAGCGTGGTCCATGACTATGATAAAAATATTATTAGCACACCTACTACATATATTAATGTTATATTGTTTCCAACATGCGTGTAAATGATGGATACAATCACATCTTAATAACAGTGTGATGTCCCACATTAGTTGGGGAGGAGAACAAAACACCATTTATAAGGAAGTAGACGAGTTTTAAAGTCTTGAGGAGAAGTCTGAACCGAAAAACCCAAAGAGGACAATATCTACTAGCAGTAGATCTGAACTCTTACAAGAGTGATCATAATTACTGCATTTGTCGACAAAATGCATTTATTTTTTCAGTTGTTTAATTATAGGAATTTTTCAATCCAACCCACAAACACCTTTGATCATCAGCATACAAATTTGTGTTCATGGCAAATAAACTTGTCGTGTAAATATATATATATATATATAAAAGTTGGTGATGAAATTGAAATTAAAAAGGAGAAAAAGGGAAGATTCTAAACGTAGATGTGAATCCATATATATATTTAATTAGCAAAATGTTTTTGATATTTTGGGTAACATTTTTCATTATATTTTGCTAATTATACACATATTAATATAATTATTAGTTAACAGAAATATAGTATACGTAGGTGAGGAGTGAATTATGAATTACCCAAAACAGTAATTTCACAATTCAAAGGAAAGGTATATATTCGAAATTATTAACTTGCACGACAACTCTTTATAATTTCGATTATTACTACTATTTCTTACCAATCCCTAATTTCCACGTGGACCTTCTCCTAAATTCAATTTTATTTCTTTATTTATTATTTCATTCATAAAAATTAATATTATTATTCCAGCACTCGACATAAATTAAATTTTATATCTAATAAATCAATTAATTATTAGACAGGGTGGGGTTGGAAAAAAGAATGAGCATATTTTATTCCGTGAAAGCAAAAGAAAAATTTGATGAAATTTTCTTCTCTTTACGCTTAGTTCACATATTATATTATATTATATTATATTAATCATAATAATTTGAAAAGGAATCATAATGTTAAAAGACAATGGTGAAAATCTCTTTATAAAATCTTGTAGCCAAATCAACATCCATGCATATATATATTATTTTTTCTTTTGCCAATCATTCTCTTTTACAACTTTTATGATTATTCATATAAAAAATAGTTTTTTTTTTTCTATTGATAAAAATTTTAAGAAAAATTATAAAAATCATAAAAAGGAATAGAAATTATATGAATTAAATGTTAATCATGGCTTAATTAAACTATAATGGATGCATCATAAAATTAAATATAATATTATATGAATTATTTCATATATATATATATATATATATATATATATAATATGAAAATGTTGGTAGAAAAATGATTAAAATGGATGAAAAGATTTATTATAAAAAATATCAGAAAAAGAAAATGGAATAATGTTTTCCCCAGCCTTGATTTATGGAGGTGCTTGAGTGAACGACATGCGACTAAAATGTCGACATGTCGTTTGAAACTATATACAGTACCTTTACCTTGTTTGAAATCCCAACACTAATTGGGCTTTTTGAAGATTTTTGTTGCATCAATTGGAGGGCCCATTAAGGAAATGGATCATTAGTGGGCTCACTCAATCAGCTCAAAAGTCTAATTTAAAAGTAATAAATAAATGTAAAATTCTGGCATAAATGTAGTTTTAATTAATGCACAAATTTAGGTTAGTGTATAAATTAACAATAAAATAATTTTCTCAACCCTTACAAATTTTAACAAAATTTAGTTCTAATATTATTTTTAATGAATTTTTAAATAATTTTTTTAAATTTTTTTTTGGGTAAAAATTACCCGCTTTTTTAAGTTTAAAGTTAAGATTGAAACAATTATCTAAGTTCAGGCACATCAAATGAAATTGAACGTTTAAAGTAAACACATACATACATACATACATACATACGAGATCCTCTAGTATCCTGGTAAACTTTAAAATTAACTTAACGAATTGATTTCAACTAAGAGTGAGCTAGGAAGATGAATAACTCTTAGATCGAACTTGAAATCTATAGTCACCCCTAGATACCAAAACAATTTACTCCAGTATTAGCTTATCATGACTAATCCAATAAATCGATTTTAACATCAAATCTAAACCAAGGTTTGAAAAAAACATAACGGTTTCAAACACAAGATTTTTGTATTCCACCCTAATTTCAAAATTTAATATTACATGTCTTAAAGTAAAAAGATTAATAAGTACCGGCCTTCAAATACAAAAATTTCAAAATTCAATATTATGTGTAAAAAGATAATTTAAATAAATGTAGTTGAACTACCGGCTACAAATAAAAGCTATTAAATACAAATTGAAAAAAAAAAGATATAACATAAGTTTTCAAATCAATTTTAATGATCCATTGTTGGATTCGTATTATTTTAACTTAATTCAAATATTTATTAAAAAAAAAAAANGGCATGATGATAAGTCCTGTCCCAGTGTCCCCGCTCCACCAAGACCACGTCGTTGTATAATATCTGTGTTGATCAATAATGGCATGCAATTAGCAAACCCATTAAGCCATTTGTTGGGGAAGAAACGGTTTGTGAAGATGATTGGGGAGTTGAAAAGAGAAGGGTAGTTTGGTTTAATTTCAATGGGTTGGGGCCCTGGCTTCCCAATTCCCGGTATGCCCGATTGGTTATAACATATACTCTAAATTGGGCGACGGAGATTGTTCTGCTGCAACAAACGCGGCCTCTTATAACCTTCATCTCCCTCCTTCTCAACCCCGATTGTTTCCCCTAACTTTCTGCAGCAAGAAAATCAGAAGGACCCTTCGCGGGTCTTTTTGATTTCCTTGCTTCTTTCTTCTTCTTCTTCTTCCTCGCAGCTTTCACCATCAGGTAACTCCGATTAGTTGTTCGATTAGTTGTTCGATCGTGTTCGGATAGATGAACATTTTATGCGCATGTTTTTTTTTTTTTTGGGTTTCTTTGTTACGATCATGATTTTGATTGATTGTTTGTTTGTCTCGATACTTTGATCTCTCTTGTTGTCAAGAACAAATTATGCTGCATCATACCGATTCTACGATCATGCCTGTGATTCGTTTTTTTGCCATTTTCATCTTGCTGTGAAAATGAAATCATTCAACACTTTAGGCACGATCTGTTCATGGTTGTGATTGTTTCTTTGCATCGTTTTGTTGCTCTTTCTCGTAGTTAAGATTAAAATCATTTAACACTTCAGGCATGATAGATCGTGATTGGGATTGTTTCTTTGGGTTGTTTTTAGCTCTCTCTTGTTGTTAATCAGCGTTTGTTGGAAATCAAAATGCTTAAACATTCTTCAATCTTCAATCCAGCAATCATTATATTCTGTGTCTGAGAAACTTTCATCTGGTGCAGGGTTCTGTTCAACAATTGTTTTCGTTTAATGGCGGGGGAGAACACCGATGTACTTCTTGTTGTCGAGGTAAGCGGGGACGAAGGTAGGCAACATGAGAGCTTTGATATCCCTACCACTATGGAGGTAAATGAGCCTAATGCTATCATTGAGGGAAGCACTGATATATCTCTTGCTTTGGAGGCAAGTGCAGATGAAGGTAGCCAAGATGAGAAATTTGACATCCCTACCACTATGGAGGTAAATGAGCCTGAAAGTTGCAATGTAGGAGTTATTGTGAACATTAATACCCCAAAGTTCAGAAGGATTTTCCCTCGCTATCTCTCACCGCGCACGGGCTCCTGCCATGATTTTTGCAAATATGGTACAAAACATCCTATTGAAAGGAATCCTGCAAGTGCAGTCTTGAGAAAAGGTAAATCAGTTGGACGTGATGTTCGGGATTTGAGGCGGATTAGAGTTTCGTTGGCAAAACCGAACAATGATACAGTTAGTCCAAAGTTCTCCAAAGATTATGATGGCATCAATATTACTGACTTGAAGGAAGATGTAATATCTTCCCCAGAGATCATTAATCCATCTCCAAAGAAGCGTTTGCCTCCCATCAAGGAAGTGGAGGCTGCGGCGGTGCAATACAGTCGGACAAAACTTACTTTGTCGGTATCAAAGGCGTCGTCTTCTGCAGGACAATGTAGTTCACGAACCAATAGAAACAAAGAAGTTCGAAGAAGCAAGAAACAAGATGGATATGGAAGTTCAAGCAGTTCTACAGATAGCACAAGTAGATGCCAAGAGATAAAGATCTCCACAGTAGGAGATAGGAAGGCATTGGTGCCACATGCCGTTTCTTGGACGCCAAGAAATCGTGTGAAGCGAGTTGCTATTGTCGACAAGAAAATCATTGGGAGGCGTAGCTTGAAGAACCAAAGTCGTCTTAAAAAGATTAAACTTGATCCATCTAACAGTGAGGTTGTAGAGGAGAAAACTTTATACATGATCGAACCATCTACCAAGAAAGAAACAGAGGGACCAGCTCAAAATAGTGTTCATTTCACTGAGTTGTCTCATTCACAATCTTCATCTGCAACAGACAACAGCTTTAAGCATGAACAAGAGGCAGATGGGACCATTATAACACCACATTTGTTGGTGGAAAAGAACACGAGGCGTACTAGAAATGGAACGAGTTCTAAAAGTTTATCTACATCTCCAACAGTATTCAAGGGGTTCAAAGGTCTGAGACCTAAGAGATTTGATATGATTCAAAGGTCTGAGACTCGATCAGCTCCTTCATCGCCATCATCTTCTAGATGCTCATCTGAACCCGTCCATAGCGAGAAGTCCAAGGTGGAACACAAGATTAAGGCCCGAAGGAAGACTCTAACTGATTCAGAAAATGGAGATTGCCAATCTAGAAAGCTGCATTTTAGGAAGGGGAGGATGGTAGAACTTCAAACTGAACCCATTACCCCAAGGAGACTTATATTCAAGCGTGTACGGTCACTCAGCGAGACTCAAAGTCCTAAAAGTGATTCAAGAAAGAGAATCATTCAGCGTAAAGAGGCGAATCAAAATGGCGATGAAGTGAAGGAAGCTGAGAATAGTTCTTTGAGACAGCAAGATCAGGAATTCAAAAGAAAGAAAAGCTTTAGGAGGCAGGAAACAATTGATGGTAAATTGGTTTCTAGTAGACAAAAATCTGAGAGAATTGTCCTTAAACATCAGGATTCAAACGAAAAAATAGAAATCCAAAAGCTGTTTAATAATGTCATTGAAGAGACGGCAACCAAGCTTGCAAAGACTAGGAAGAGTAAGGTCAAGGCATTGGTTGGCGCCTTTGAAACCGTGATATCTCTTCAGGACGCCAAACCCGCAACAACAGTTGTTGGCTGATATACTATAAATTTCGATCTATATTACAATTTCGATCTATATTACAATCTGGAAATGGTACTATAAGTATATATATAGCTTGAAATGTGACATGAGAGTAAAGTAAAAAGCTTTGATCGAAATGCTAAGACCTATGTGGAGAAGGTTGAGTTATTTCAATATAAGGCTTTATGTGGAGAAGGTGAGGTTTTTTGCTTGTTGAAGAACAACCTAAATGTTCTGTTTCATATGTTCATTAGAGTATTTGTAATCCAAGGAAATGCAGGCTTGTGCTGTTCTTTTCGCCCTGAAGTAAGCTCTGATCTTTTACAACCTCCTTCGTTCTTTCATGCCTGTTTTACCAGCCTGAGTGTTGTGTGTGCTGTATGCTGTTTCTATGATCTTGAGTTCTTGTGTTCTTCTTTCTTTCTGCTGTCCTATTCATTGTTCTCGCTTGGCTTCATTAAGGCAGTGGTCATAAATCATTGTCATGGAGCATGCTTTAGCACAACACACTCATGTTTTCTTCTACATGCTCTTACATTCACAAGGACTGCCCCATATTTTGATAAGGCTGCCGTTGTCCTTTCTCCTTGTTCAGAGAGTCACCCAGGCTTGCTTCAATCATATCAGATTTAAGCTTCATACTTAGAGTTATATTCAGAATCTCATTAGGGCTGTTTATGTACACTTGAAATTTGAATGCTAATCGGTGAATCGTAAAGGGTTCGTAAACTTGTAGTCGTTACCGTGTTGCAAATGTGATTTTTCGCCATGGATCAAATACTGGCTGAAAGTGTCATTTATTATTGCATCATATCAAATGAAACTATAATGCCCCGGATTTGGAATATCTAGATTCGACACTTATCTCTCGATATTGATATTACTATGTTACTTATTTTACTTGTTTTAGATTTTTTCTAAGGGTGAAGATTATCTCTACAAACTAACATGAGTCCTTTTAACACGTTCTGTCCTCATTCACCTACTTACTAAAAATTTCTCGGAGGTCATCTAATATTAAATTGCTCCAAGCTAAATGTCACGGTCATGCTTGTCCAAGACGTTTTGTCTATAGCTGCATGTCAGATGTTTCGGTCATGCTTGTTCAGGACGTGTTGTCCATGGCCATATACCCGTTTCAAACCCGTTTTTCATGCTTTCATCTTAGGTCTTTACTCGTTCACCAAAATCATGTCTACACCCGTCAGGGCTAAAATGCCTCAAAATATACTATAGGCGGACGTGGATGTGTCTAGTTGTCAATTCTTCTTACTCGAGTTATATGATATTTAAGTTGTGATGTTTTTCTTTGCTTATAGCCATATAACGACTTTCAAACTTTCTTTCAACCTTGCTTTCAAACCCTCTTTAAAAAATCTCTCATTGCTCACATTTTCTAAAACGTTTCTCGTAAACGTGACTCGAGGCTCGAGCAAACACTGACGTTGTCCACAACGTTTGAACTTCTCATGGCTGACTTGTTCCTTGGGTTAGAACAAGTACCGCACAATCCTTGTCCCACTACAACAAAAGTGTGATTGTGACACTAAGCACGCTTAACTTTTAGAATTCTTATGATTGAGCCATCGAAAGAAACGTGCACTTTGTTAGTATAGAGAGTAACTTTCAATTCTTTAAATCATTTCTTAACCATCATCTCCTTAGGGTCACTCTCGATGTACCTCTCATTTACTCGGTGTCACATGTCCATCGACTTCTACCTTGTTTATCCCAAAACCATATCCTACTTGGAGATGTTCCATTCTAATGCTATGTGTAAGGACACATACCTAGGATTTGAACTAAGATCCGGAATTCATATTTAACACCTAATAACTCAAATATTTCACTCAATCTCTTACGACATAACCACGTTACTCATAGATCTTGAAATACTTTGAAAATCAAACACAATGAATCGTAATGACGTAGAACCCAAAGTAAACACGCCCTTAGATTAGATGGTTGTGACTTTATCGCGTGTAAGTTCATTACGTGTTAAGAGAGGAATGTTGGAGATTGGAAGTCAATATGGTCCTAACTGAAGAATGCTGATAGAATAGATGAATCTGAAGGTGCCTTTTCAATTCTTGAACCTTCCCCTGTCTTCATCTAATATTTATTACATGACCAGATGGATTGTGGATTATTCCAACCCATATGCCCTACCACTGCCTTCATCATACCCTCAACATGATCCTTCCCTCGATCCAGGCTTGGATTTATATTGTACCAAGCTTGCAGCTAAGCAAAAATAACAAAGAGAGGCGAGTTCGAAGTCCCCCGTCATCGTCTCCTTAAGATTTAATATCCTACGACTTTCCTTTCACGGTATGCTCTAACTATTCCGGGCACTCAAGAAGTCATCCTTAAAAGCTGGTTTTTGTGTGAGATCCCCCGTAAGCTTGTAAAACCTCTCCCTAACTAACGCATTTTAAAACTGTGAAGCTGATAGCGATCCATAACAAGCTAAAACAGACAATATATGTTAATAGTGGACTTGGGCTGTTACAAATGGTATCAGAGCCAGACACTGGGAGGGTGTGCCAGTGAGAACGCTGGCCCTTGAGGAGAGTGGATTGTGAGATCCTACTATAAGAGTGGTGGGGAACCTCTCCCTAACTGACGCATTTTAAAACCGTGAAGCTGACGACAATACGTAACAGTCCAAAACGGACAATATCTGTTAATAAATGGTATCAGAGCCAGGCACCGGGCGGTGTACCAGCAAGGTTGTTGGGCTACCAAGGAGGGTGGATTATGAGATCCCGCTATAAGAGTGTGGAACCTCTCCCCTACTGACGTGTTTTAAAACCGCGAGGCTGACGACATATGTAACGAGCCAAAAATAGACAATATAGGTTAACAGTGGGCTTGGGCTGTTACAAAATGGTATCAGAGCCAGATACCGGGCGGTGTACCAACAAGGACGCTGGCCCCAAGGAGGGTGGATTGTGAGATCCCACTATAAGAGCAGGGAACCTCTCCCTAACTGATGCATTTTAAAATCGACTGACGAAAATACGTAACGGGCCAAAACGGACAATATCTGTTAACAAATGGTATCAGAACCAGGCACCGGGCAGTGCATTAGCAAGAACACTGGGCCACCAAAGAGGGTGGATTGTGAGATCCCACTATAAGAGTGGGGAACCTCTTCCTAACTAACGCATTCTAAAACCGTGAGGCTAACAACAATACGTAACGGTCCAAAACGAACAATATTTGTTAAGAAATGGCATCAGAGTCAGGCACCGGGCAGTGCACCTGCAAGAACACTAGGCCACCAAGAAGGGTGGATTGTGAGATTCCACTGTAAGAGTGTGGAACTTCTCCCTAACTGACGCGTTTGGCGATACATAATGGGTCAAAATAAACAATATTTGTTAACGGTGGGCTTGTGTTATTACATTTTGTGTCGCTAAATTCAAATGTTTCTTCAAAAAAGATGAAAACAACCCGATGGTTATCAAACGAGGATGCCTGATCGAGATTCTATATCCAATCCACGATCTTCCATCCAGCCTGTAAGCAGAGGCAAAACTAGTCCACAGAAAAAAAAAAAAAAAAAAAAAAGAAAAAAGAATGGTCCAGATTTTCATAAACTTGATACCAATGCACCCATCAATCTCCTTTCATTGTGATCCTCATGATATTACTTTCACATTACCATATCCAAAAGGGGCCTCTTTTCTATGGTCCTTTAAGGTCTTAAAGATACCCATGGCTTGTTCATACAATATGTTCTTCTAAATTACTCACAATCTCTTATGGGTCAATACAAAGAATTTAATGCACTTCCAACTGTTGTAGTTTAAGTTTATTCATTCCTATGACTTGTACAGAAAATGAGGCATTTAATGGAGGGGACAACTCAAAACCAATCATATTCATTTGGATAGAGCTATTTGTGCAACAATATGAATGGAATGGACCTGTTTGCCTTCCATCAGNATTGGTGCAACAATATGAATGGAATGGACCTGTTTGCCTTCCATCAGAACAAACAGACAAAAACAAGCACCATTCTTTGTTTCATTTCTTTCTCTCATTAGTAAACAAATTGCCACTCTTGTTCTTTAATTGAGCTACATCTTTGTTTTGTAATATCAAGTTATCAAGCCAAACCTTGTTTGTTTATCCTAGGTTGTTTGTTNATGAGTCAATTCGACAATACGAACACTTGAAGTTTGTTCATCCCCGTCCCTCTAAAATCTACCTCCGAGATTACTTACAATCCAAAATTATTGGAACACACGGTTAAGAAATCTCTGTTTCCCCACACCTGATATGATGAGATAGTCTCTTGAAATAATCACTAAATTTATTGGAAGGTCGAGGAACCAAGAACGACCCATTTATCGTAATGAAAACAAAAGCATAAATCTTGTCATCACTCCTGTTTTTATTTCAAACANGTTTGTTCTTGAAGTTTGTTCATTCCCGTCCCTCTAAAATCTACCTCCGAGATTACTCACAATCCAAAATTATTGGAACTCACGGTTAAGATGCAATCATTTTAAATGTTGAAATAATTACTAAATTTATCGGAAGATCGAGGAACCAAGAACGACCCATTTTTCGTAATGAAAAGAAAAGCATAAATCTTGTCATCACTCCTGTTTTTATTTCAAACAAGAATTTTTCACCAGAAATTTAGTATGCAATGCAGAATCATGTTTGTACATAATTCAATATAAATAATTACTCACTAAGCTTGAAATACAGATATTTTGGAAGTGCAGTCCTTTTCAACTAAACATAGAACTTATGAAGTAAATAATGTTGAGTGCTACTGTGCTTATCCAATAAAGCATTAATTTCCTTGCACGTTGTTCGACTGTGTTGGGCTGCTCGTTGCATTTGTTGTCTGATTAACTTGTTGGCGATAGAAAGCTGCCATTTTGTTGTAGATATCCATATTCATTGTCTGCACCAAAAACCAGATCATCACATGTCTATTAACAAAAGAACATGAAGAACATGAAGAACATGAAGAACAGGAAGGGATAATGTCCCGTACTTGTGCTAGAAACGCACAAAATGGATCAACAGAGTCATTGGAGGCAGGCTTTGGTTGTGTTGGATCCTGCCTTGGAATTGCAGGGGGCATCAAGAAATGGGGCNAAACATGAAGAACATGAAGAACATGAAGAACAGGAAGGGATAATGTCACATACTTGTGCTAGAAACGCACAAAATGGATCAACAGAGTCATTGGAGGCAGGCTTTGGTTGTGTTGGATCCTGCCTTGGAATTGCAGGGGGCATCAAGAAATGGGGCGGAACGAACGCGGGAGGCGTAGCGGGAACTGAATTAGGATGGATGAGAGGAGGAAGCGACTGCGGGGCTGGACGTGCCATGNAGGCATCAAGAAATGGGGCGGAACGAACGCGGGAGTCGTAGCGGGAACTGAATTAGGATGGATGAGAGGAGGAAGCGACTGCGGGGCTGGACGTGCCATGCCGCTCATGTCGAGCATCCCCATTCCCATGCCTAGACCGACCCCCATGCCCATTCGTGCTAGCAGCGACATTTGAAGTTGTTGCTGCATTCCTATAGGCATCATCATCTGTTGCATACTCCTCACACTCATAAACTGAACTTGTGCTTGAAGTTGCTTCAAGTATTCAATCACCTCATCCAGCATTGAAGCTTTATCAGTCTGCCTTAATCGATTGTCATATCATACATACAACATTAGCTTAAATTCATTGCAAACATTCAAAATCCAAATATCATTGAGATTCTTGAGTCCTATACCAATGATTATCAATAAAAAGATACTCATTTTTTACCTTGCTTGCATTTGGAACCAACTTTTGCAGGGCTTTCATCTTCTCATTAATCCTATCTCTTCGCCTCTGTGCAAATAATATAAAGCATAGATTTGATACCATAATCATTAGTGTTGTATCGTTTTTATAACAAACAATGTTCAGAGATCAAAGAGTTACTCGTTCGGATTGATTATGTATAGCAGCTGCTCGACTTCGTCTAGCTGAATGAGAGCGGCTTGCTCCACGCTTTACATCTTGTTCTTCCTCTTGATTTTCCTTGAACAAGTGAAATCATTTTNATGTTGTATCGTTTTTATAACAAACAATGTTCAGAGATCAAATAGTTACTCGTTCGGATTGATTATGTATAGCAGCTGCTCGACTTCGTCTAGCTGAATGAGAGCGGCTTGCTCCACGCTTTACATCTTGTTCTTCCTCTTGATTTTCCTTGAACAAGTGAAATCATTTTTTGTTAATCAAAATTTGGATCAAATTCTTTCATGGGATTCTCCACTTACAATTCTACAGATTCTAAATCAACTGAACAACAAAATCAAACGTTACCGATTCAACATGGCAAGCAGAATCTTCATCANGTTTTTGTTAATCAAAATTTGGATCAAATTCTTTCATGGGATTCTCCACTTACAATTCTACAGATTCTAAATCAACTGAACAACAAGATCAAACGTTACCGATTCAACATGGCAAGCAGAATCTTCATCAATGGATTTGGTTTTCATGCTTCGAGAATCAAAGGAAGCCCATGTCATCAAAGTAGTGTCATTATCTCTACAAAACGCTGCACTCGCACTACCACACACACTGTGGTCGCCAAGGTCCACTTGCATAGTGTTGTTGTTGCTTGTGCTGACATTTTTTCCAGCATAATCGGAGGTCGACCGTGTTTTTTTCCTCGCCGGCGGTTCTTGGTTGCCCCTCTCAACCCATTTGCCATTAGCACCAGAGGGTGTGAGGGTACGGCCTGTATGGACTAGTGGCTCGCCTTGATGGATCAAATTTGGGCCTTGGGTTTGGAGATTGGCTTGATTGACTACGGACTCCAAAGTTTCATTGGCTCGGCTCCATGTGGGCTTTGTGAGGCCTGTTGGGTGCATCCCATCAACCCCATGTAGAGCGAGTTGCCCATTTTGCCAGGTTAGTTCTGTTACTCCATGCTTTGCCCTGAACAAATCAGATAATATCAAAAAAGAAATCCCACCTTCAAATCTTTGTGGATCAAATAATTTAACAATCAACGGGAGAAAACTTGATGATTTCTGTTTCCTGCCGCATTCTGCATCAGAAATTGTTCAGAGCTTTCCATGAAGGTATTGAAATTTGTAGAAAACAAAAAGATATTTACATTTGCTTGTAGAAGGGGACAAGAGGGTTAGTGGTACTGTGGGGATTCTTCTGGGCAGGCACGTGAAAGGATCTCTTTCCTTCCTCTTCTTCGACTTGCTCTTGTCTTTCGTGGCTCATATTCCATTTTGGAACTACACAATGGCTCATGTAGCCTCTTTCTTTTGCTCTCTCTCTCTCTCTCTCTCTCTTTCTCTCTCCACCTCAATCAACACATAAACAAATGGAACAACAGATTTTGGTTCAACTTTGGACACTCTGTTATATCCTTGTCACTCTGGTCCCTTTCTGGTGTCAATGATAGCCAGTAAACTTGAGATTTTACAATAACTTCTTCATTTGTGGCAGCAAACAAAACCCTGGGATGGCTCATCGCTGAGTTGAGGTAAAGTTTCTTTCTCTTTGATTTTGTGAAATCTTACCCTTTTTCCTTCATTACCCATTACTCAAGTTCACTATTTTTGTAAGAAATAGCTATTCAAAGTAAGTTTTAGGGAGAAAAGAAGGAATAATATACCACAAACTGAGAGAAGATGAACAGCTGAAGTATGAAGGTAGAGTGAATAGCATAGGAATTTACTTCAAATCATTATCACAATAGCAAGAATCGTACAAACTCACCTTCAAATCATGTCCACATTATATATTTAATAATACAATTGTCAGTTTTGTACTTATCCAATGGTAGCCATGCAAGTTTCTCATAAGGGTCCAGAGCCTATTTGATTTATCAACTCCCCATATTCAATGGAACCGTAGACTTTATCAATAAAGGGACCATATTTATGTCAAAATTTAAGCTCTTCTTTTTCTTTGTAGAAAGAAACCCTCAAGAACATGCCAGTATTTGCATCACATCATATATTCAATTACATCCCATTCATCTAGACTCAAGGGAAATGAAAGCCTTCAACCAAAACTTGTCCTTTTCATTTGCAATCATTATGTTCTCTGTTTATACTGTTCAGAAGAGTAAAAACTGATAGCAAATTACAAAAGAAGCAGATATCATTCAATCATTTTTCAAACTCATTCATTTGGATCAATTGAATTTGGCAATGAATTTTCTTTATGATTCCTTCTGCAACGTACCCTCTTAATAGGAAGGACTACTATCATTCTATTCTCTTGTGTATTCCTCATTTTTTTTCATATATATTTGTAGAATGGTTTCTGGATAAAGGATTTTTATGTTAAATGATTCTACACCCTATGCTTTTATTGATTTGGTTGGGACACATTAATGAAGTTAGGTGAATAAATAGACTGAAGGCAGGGTCTGAACTTGGCACCACAGGCTCTGTTCTCTCCCAACTTATATTAGAAGTTGTCGTTGTCGTCATTTTTTTCCTCTCTGAGTTTTCCTTTTCCTATTGGCTAGATCTGCACTGATATCATCCAACAGCGGAAGTTATGATATGGATACAAACATGTGATATCACTGAAGGCATTAATGCATTTAGAGCTGTTGATGAATTTTCAAAACCATAGGAACATGCATTCTATATTTATAAGCAAAGCATCGCTTAAAAGCACAAATGAACCCAGCAAATATCATCTGTGAACTTGAGTTTTGGCTTAAGAATTTTGATGAGTTTATGAGTTGGAGTCGTTTAATAGACTGTAGCTAAGAATTTAGCAGAATTTTGGCATGCTTTGATGATAGTTTAATGTCCATTTCACTGAAGCTGGCCTAGATGACTCTCTGGATTGATAGATAGGCCATAGAATGTGTCCAAAGTCCATTATAGTTGGGTCCCTCTGTTACAATTTACATTATGGGTTCTTTGTCCTAACAGACAGGATTGTTCATCCATTAGAAAACCTCCCCATGTGTGTTCTTCTCTGATTCTGTTTAATTTTCAGTGGAAGGATTTTGAAATGTGACTGTAAATACTTAGAATTATTTGAAGCTCTCCTTTCTGAATTTCATGGCACATAACTTTTTAGAAAAGGTTTGTGCCCGTCCGATGCTTAGACGCTTGATACAACACGGGTTTTTCTTATTGAACTTACTTAAAGATTCAAGCACGCAATCTTGGAGTCAGTATTACGCAGAGACCGTGGTTCTTAGATTACAATGACTTGATATTGATTTTGGACTGAAATTAGTTTAAGTGAAATGTAAGTAAATAGGAGTCATGATTTGATGCTTGTGTCTTAACAAGGTCAAATCTCATTCTTAGTGACACTGGAAGCAGAAGCAAGTGACCGGAAGTCTTCCGGTTGATCGGATTCTGTTTGCTGTTTCTCTTGCTTTATTCTCTTCCTTTCTTCTTTTCTCTTCTAGTTGTGTCCTTGCTCCCCCCGCGATCCGATCAACTTGTACTATCTTGTCCTGGTAATATCGCGAAAACACCGACTTTTTGCGCTCCAGTTCAGCCTTTTCCTTTTCCATATGAAGTTTTGCAAGCAACTTTTTCTCGTTCTCCCAGTCAAGAATTGAAGATTTTCTCTTTTGATACCTGAAATATGAGTGTCATAGAAAATAGCTCTATGAGCAAGTTTCTGGACTAAGATGAGAGATCTTTTAGTGCAATTGTCTCATAAACATGAGAACTTGCAACTGATGTTAACTCGTGAGGATTGAGGGATGCAGCAGCTGACAGAATATTATACTGATGGATTGTAGAATATACCTTTTTCTAATCTTCTCCATCTTATTTCTCTCCCATACATCTGCTTTGGTTGGTACAAGGCTTCGTTTCGGTGGCGGTAAAGGAATTCCCGTCACCGAGTCCTTCTTTTCGTTTCCCATTGGCTTCTTTATTGAAGATTGACCTAGTGTAATGAACGTGATTACTTTTTGTGACAGAAAGTTGTTAGGAGAATGTAATAGTCCAAGTCTACCGCTAGCCGATATTGTTCTCTTTGGGCTTTCCCTCAAGGTTTTTAAAACACGTTTGTGAGGAGAGTTTTCCACATTATAAGGAGTGTTTCGTTCTCCTCTTCAACCGATGTGGAATTTTACAATCCACCCCCCTTGGGAGGCTGAGCGTCCTCGTCGACACACCACTCGGAGTCTGGCTGTGATACCATTTGTAGCAGCCCAAATTTACCGCTAGCAGATATTGTCTTATTTGGGTTTTCCCTCAAGGTTTTTAAACTGTGTCTGCTAAGAAGAGGTTTCCACACCCTTATAAGAAGTGTTTCGTTCTTTTCTCCAACCGATGTGAGATTTCATAATCCACCCCCCTTAGGGGGCCGAGCGTCCTTGCTGGCACACTACCCGGTGTTTGGCTCTGATACCATTTGTAACAGTTCAAGCCTACCACTAGCAGATATTGTCCTCTTTGGGATTTCCTTTTCAGGTTTCCCCTCAATGTTTTTAAAACGCGTATGCTAGGAAAAGGTACCACACCCTTATAAGGAGTGTTTCGTTCTCCTCTCCAACCGATGTGGGATTTCACAATCCACTCCCCTTGGGGGGCCGAGCGTCCTTGTTGGCACACGGCTCGGTGTCTGACTCTGATACCATTTGTAACAGCCTAAGCCCACCGCTAGCAGATATTGTCCTCTTTGGGTTTTTCCTTTCGGGCTTCCCCTCGAGGTTTTTAAAACGTGTCTATTAGAGAGAGTTTCCCACACCCTTATAAGGAGTGTTTTGTTCTCCTCTCCAACCAATGTGAGATTTCACATAGAAACTTCCGAGGACAATATTGAAAATTACCAGGATTGTTCGTTTCTTTGTTAGACAATCGCCTTGTTATGCTTGAAGCTAATGTAGCCATCTCATCTTTTCTGCTTTTAACCTTTGTCATCGGGGTTTCTTGGCTTTCCTTCTTCTTTATCTGGTATTGTAACTCTGCTTCTTCGTGTGAGCGAATTGCAAATGCAGCTGATGCTACTGCAGTGGCAAACTCTATGTCCCTTGAATCATAATCCTCATTCATTTGGTTTGAAAAATGCCATTGTAACCCTTTGGACTCCTTTTTATCTGGAAAATGGAGGGAGGGGGGTCAGTTTTAAAAGCTTCTGCTTGCACTACAACCACATGGAGAAGATATAGCAGCAATTTTCATCAGTACCCTCTTTGAAGGATCTTGTTCTTGGCTGTGGAATTCCATCTCTTGGTTTGATGGAAGCATCTTTCTTATGTTGTCCTGGTTCAGAAAAACTCACTCTACAAAGCAGTAAATAGTCATATTACTATCAGTATTGAAAAAAAACAGAGGGATAGATAGAAGAAGAAGCTAAGCTCGATGTGTAACACCTCAAGCCCACCGCTTTCCCTTCCGAGCTTCTCCTCAAGGTTTTAAAACACGTCGGTTGGGGAGAGGTTTCCACTCCTTTATAAAGAATGATTCGTTCCTCTCTCTAACCAATGTGGGACCTCACAATCCACTCCCCTTGAGGGCCCAACGTTCTCGCTGCACATTGTCCGTTCTGATATCATTTGTAACATCCCAAGCTTACCGCTAGCAGATATTGTCCTCTTTGGACTTTCCCTTATGGGCTTCTCCTCATGGTTTTAAAACGCGTGGTATCAGTGGTACAAAGCCAGATAATGGGTGGTGTGTTAGTGAGGACGCTGACCCCCAAAGAGGGTGGATTGTGAGATCTTATATCAGTTGGAGAGGGAAACAAATCATTCGTTGTTATAAAGGGGTGGAAATCTCTCCCTAGTAGACGCGTTTTAAAACCTTGAGAGAAAGCCAAAAGAGAACAATATCTGCTAAGAGTCAGCTTGGGTCGTTACACTATGACTCTTGATTCTTATTATTATCACTTTTAACTGAAGCAAAATTGTTCTCAACCTCTAGTGAGATATGATTCGACACTTTTCTGGTTCAATGTTTCTCATCATTCTGTTCTTCTTTTAAAATTTTTCGAGTCGTAAATGATGAACTAGATGAAAAGTTGAAGTGGGGAAAGAGAGAGGATAAGGAGAAAAAAAGTACCTTCTTTGACTAGTTCCCATCTCCTGAAATCTCTGGCTTATCATCTTCTGAACAGTGTTGTTTCTGAAGTTTATAGGCAAGGAAGCAAAGGAAATGCCTTCTTGCTTTGCACTCAACTCCATTCAGAAGCAAGGCATGTTCTTCTTCTTCTTCATCAACTTCCCCACACAAACCCAAATGGTTACTTTGATAATAAGCCTTAATCATGAAGTAAATGGGTGTTTTGGAGATACCCATCTGTCAAAAAGCCATCTTTTTGGAGTTCTTTGTTTGATAATCTCAAAATCTGTTCAGCCAAGTTCTGGGAAAAGGAAAGGACATTGAAGATGGCAAGAATATACGCTTTATAATGCCACTCTTGCTCTTATTCCTTGTTCCTTACAGAGGGAATGATATCAAGAATATTCAAGAACAAAGAAAGATGGTCATGTCCTTAAATCACATGCTACCCATCAAGAGTTTGGATTCCATTGTGCCCTTTTCCACCAAGGAAATTAAGATCTAGGAAGCTGAAGTGTTTTGATTCATAAGGATGAAGTGAAGTATAGTTTTTAAGATCTTCGGGCCGAAAAATGTTTTCAAATCTATCGTGAATTTGCTTAATTGGTTAAAATATATGTTATCGATAAAAAATTAAAAAAAAAAAATTTAGAAGTTTAAATCCGTAATTTTGATCTACGTTTCGAACTTGGCTCATTGGATCAAAATTTGGGTTATTATTAAAATTATTACAATTATATTTATTGAATGTAATATTAGTTTAAAATTTTAGTGTTTTTTTTATTACTTGATATTAAAGTTTATTTTAAGAAACGTCTTAGCATATTATTGTCCTTATAATGTAGGACTTAACGTTGATCATTCCCGCTCGTAGTGGTATAAATGTAGATTATATGAGTTCACGATTAGAGGTTATCTAGCAAACTCTATTGTTTACTCTTTTTTTTTTTTTTGTTAAATCTCAAATTAATTAATAATTATATTTTTTATTATAACAAACTTACTCTTAATTATTAATAATTTTAGTGCTTTAAACTGTTGATAGTGTAGAGCTCAAAATATGGTTTCAACGTGTTTGAATTAATTAAATTTCAACTTAGAAATAAACGAAGAAATTATGACTCAATAAAAAAATATATGACATGATGACGTGATTGCTAAACTGGCATCATAAACCATTCAAATTGTAATACATGAAAGTTTGGAAGAAATTTTGAGTTGTGAAATAATAAATTTGTAGAAAAGCTAGTTTGTCTCTGATTCGTGGAAAGAGTTCGTAAGATTTTTATTCAAATGTCTGAGAGATGGTGGCGAGTGAGGTAGGTCGAGTTTGACTAAATTACTATAAATATGGGAGTTTGACTAAGATAGGTTGACTAAATCACTATAAATATGGGACTTTGACTGAATCAGTTTGACTAAATTTGGGAGTTTGACTTAATCACCGTAAATATGGGGTTATATTTTCTAACTTTTTATTTTTTTCAATTTAACTGTACACTATTATTGTGATTTATTGCCTATTTTAATTTTTTTTGTATAATTATTTATTATTTTGAATAGAATTATTTTTATTATTGTGATTTTTAACTTATATAAAAAGTTTGATTTAACATAAATAAACTTTTATAAAAATCATATTGCTTAATCTTAGAATGTTGAATAGAATTTTTGTTCCGGTTCTTGTTAATGTCTTATCTTTAGAGCAAATGTCACGGCAGTTAACTCCAAGTCATGTTGAATAATTGAGTGCATAATACTTCAATTGTCATAATGCATAAACAATGACCTTTTTCATTTTGCATGAGTACACAAACCCAATCTTTTTTTAGATGCATCACTGTATACTATCAAACTTTTGGTACCGTCGCCAACCTCCTTTCGAGTTCTTGAAAGCTCTCATCGTACACACGGCTCGACTTAAACGTCTTCTCTTTTCTTGTCAACTGTATATTGTCAGGTTCCTGGTAACTCTTCTTGTTTTGCCTCATTGGTAAATATAATGTCATTAATTGACCATGACACAAAAAGGCCACATGCTAATGGTGTTGGATAATAAAGACATCTAGGTGACATAACATTGTGTTGTAATACTCGTGAGTCTCATGCTGTTGGATCGGTGAATAAGAAGTTTTCTTAACAGAAAAAAAATTAAAATTGGATAAACTTCTTATTTACCGTGTAATTAAGGTTAAATTATAACTTTAATTTTTAAATTATTCAAACATAAATTTTATTATTAAACTTTCAAATTTTGTAAAATTTATAGATTTATTATAGATAAAAGTTCAAATTTTAATATTGTTTTAGACATAAAATTTAAATTTAATTTTAATAATTATTAATAATTATTATTTTTTTTAGAGAATTTATTCAACAGACCCAAAGTTTTATTGGAATAATTTTGTAATTTAATGGTTTTATTTATTTATTTTAAAATCTCCCTTTCCTTCTCTCTACCCTCTTTTACAACTCATTAATGATAAATGCATTCTTCCCTTGCAAGGAACGATTGCCATTAAGAAAAATCCTTCTGATAGAGACTACCTCATATGAATCAATTTACAAAAGCTATGATTCTTAGAGTTAAAGAACAAGTTCATGAACATGGGTCACGAATTTTGTTGCCGTTACTTGAAAAGAAGGCCAATAATTCAACATTTATGTCGAAAATTATTTGGGGGTAGGAATGAGCAAATCAGATTCATACTCCATAATCGTATAATATCTTGGAGATTCAGTATGAACTAGTAGAAAGTAGAAGAAAAAGTAGTGGGAAATGGAAATCTCTGGTTTTATTTGAGATCGAGGGATGATACTTATTTGCTTTCTTTCGGTGGGTAATCACTCTTTGAGAGCGACCGTTCAAGCGCGAACCATCACGGATTGCGTTTAATACCCCCATAAGATAAGACCCATCACCCACCGATCGTAATCTCTTACCGAAAACCCATCGTCAACACTCTCGAAGATCAAGAACAAGAAGCTACTCGTCTCAGAAACGCAAGGATTTGGTGAATGTTCTTTCCCTTTACTTTGAATGTTTACTTTTCTTCTAATCCATTTCATCAAAACATTCTGGAATCGTGTTATATTACTATTAAATAACTATAGTTGTGAGCCTGTGACTGGTTTTTGACTAAATGGATACCCATTTTTTAGTGTTCGTCGTTTTGCACACATACCCTTTAGAAATTTGTGTTTAGTTTGATTGTTTACTTATTTATATTGGAACTTTTTGCCCGGACAGCTATATCAAAGGCTGACCCATTACGTGCAACTTGGTTTTCCTAGCTGTGGAGTCGTCTAAAGTCCAAGATAGGAATAGAAAAGTCTGGTGGTTTAGCTAAAAATTCTTGACGTCAGGCTGTGGCAATCGGCTTCAGAGGCCATCTCCGTTTCATTTTCTTGCATTATTGACGAAATGTCTCGAAATTGAGGTGGGTTTCTATCTGTTTTGGTGCTTTTTTTTTCTGGATTCCTTAGGATTTTCTTTTCGTCGATGATTTTTATCAAATGGGATCTGGAAATGTGAGCATTAAGATTAGTTTGTATTGTTGTACGTTTAGTGTAGCAAATACAAAGGCATTGCTTGTTTGTTTTTCCTGTAATTGTTTGGAAAATCCTGGTGGTGTGGAA
The DNA here is from genome assembly GCF_002806865.2 of Cucurbita pepo subsp. pepo. Taxonomy (NCBI): domain Eukaryota; kingdom Viridiplantae; phylum Streptophyta; class Magnoliopsida; order Cucurbitales; family Cucurbitaceae; genus Cucurbita; species Cucurbita pepo. Next base: position 9,605,104 of record NC_036639.1, on the reverse strand, counting down.
ATATGTGAGCGCATTCCTAGGAAAACCCGAAAATTCTGTATTATTAAGAACATAACATTCTTGATAAACATATGATTTCTTAAATGATCCTTAATTAGTGCTTGTGTTTGGTCAAAATGACTCTCAATTTCTTGATAGCCTGAACTATGAGATTTCTGCCTCTTTTTTGGACTAATTTTTCGAAGTTTAGATGTTCATATCTGTTTTCTGTTCTTTTCAGTCGACAATGATTTGTTGAGCTGGTGAGGGACTGTATCGATTACCCGAACAATGGATATCAGATTCTCCTTGCTTTTCTTTGTAGTTTCTGTATCTGCTATTTGGGCTCAAGACATAGAACATGCTAAAATTGTGATCAATGCTAATGAAAAAGTTGCAGAAACTGACTATAATTTCATCTGTGCTACCATTGATTGGTGGCCTCATGATAAGTGTGATTACAACCACTGTTCATGGGGGTACTCGTCGGTCATCAATTTGGTATGAATTGTCGAAGAACATTGTGCTACTTCAGCATATTTGTTGGATTTCGATTTTCGGTAAATGACGTTTCGATTTTCTTATGCAGAACCTATCTCATCCTCTTTTTGCCAAGGCAATTCAAGGTTTGTGTCTGATCTTTGAACTGGACACTATTGATTATTTCTTGCTTCAAATAGTACTGATCTTATTACTCTTCTGGAAAGCAGCTTTCCACAATTTAAGGATAAGAATAGGCGGCTCTTTACAAGACCAGGTATTGTATGATGTCGGAAGCTTGAAAGTCCCGTGCCGTCCATTTCAAAAGATAAGCTCCGGGTTATTTGGTTTTTCTAAAGGAAGTTTACACATGAATAGGTGGGATGAACTAAACCATTTATTCACCAGGACAGGGTAAGGTTTGTTTCATTTTGCATCCTTATGTTCCTTACCTGTTCGTTTAAATTGTTTCGATCAAAGTTAAATGTCCTTCTCAATCACTTACTACTTCGCGGAATCGTATGCTTACAGCGGAGTTACTTTCTTAATCCATAGATGAAATGATATCGTACAAATGTTTTATATATAGCGGAATTGTTTGATTATGTGCTTTTGCGTCTTGCTGTTTGCCAATATCTTATTATTTCAGAGCCATTGTGACGTTTGGCTTGAATGCGCTTCATGGGAGGCACAAGATCGGTAAAATTCAGTGGGGAGGAAATTGGGACTCGAGTAATGCTCGTGATTTTATGAAATACACCATTTCTAAGGGATATGCGATCGATTCGTGGGAATTTGGTATATGCTGTCGACTGTCTACGCTGTTTTTATGAAGTTTGTTACTCCAAGCTAACTTTAATAACTTCTTGCCATTGAAGGTAATGAACTGAGCGGAAGCGGTGTAGGCGCTAGTGTTGCTGCTGAACAGTACGGAAAAGACCTGATCCAACTCAGGAGCATCATCGACGAGCTGTACCGTGATTCCAGCTCAAAACCATCACTTATAGCACCGGGAGGATTCTATGAGCAGAATTGGTATGCAAAACTTCTCCAGGTTTCGGGATCAAATGTAGTCAATGTCGTCACACATCATCTGTATAACTTGGGTCCAGGTGTGCTATCTTTTTTTTTTCTTTCTTTCTTTTTAATTATACTTATCTTATGATAAAGGTTAGCTTCTTGATGATGAGGCTATAAAATTTTATAATACTCACCTTTTGCGTGTTACCCGTTGGAAAGTTAACGAGCTTTGTTTAAGTATTTTCAAAACCTGAATCCCGATCACAACGTGCGTTCTGAACTCATGAATTTCTTCATTTCGTTTCGTATCTTGTTCTCTGCACTCCAGGAGTTGATCCCAATCTAGCGAAAAAGATATTGGATCCCCTACACCTCAGCAGAGTATCAGAAACATTCAGTAAACTTGATCAAACCATCAAAACATATGGTCCATGGGCTTCTGCCTGGGTTGGGGAATCTGGAGGCGCCTACAACAGCGGTGGCCGTGATGTATCGAACAGATTTATCAACAGCTTTTGGTAATTTTCGGTATCAACTAGTTTTTCCAACTTCTGATTTTGTTTTCCTGAAAAACGAGTCACTTGATTCGTCACGTAGGTACCTAGATCAGTTGGGTATGGCAGCCAAGTACCGAACGAAAGTCTACTGTAGACAATCATTAATTGGTGGAAATTATGGTCTTCTAAGCACCGGCACGTTCGTACCGAATCCTGATTTTTACAGGCAAGAATATATAGAAATCGAGATCTTCTCTTTGTTTTTCAAAGCCTTGTCTGACCCTGAAACAATCTTGTTTTAATGAATAGTGCACTTCTATGGCATCGGCTTATGGGTACTGGTGTTCTTGCTGTCAATAGTGATGCATCTCCCTTCTTGCGCTCTTATGCTCATTGCTCAAAAGAAAGGGTTAGACTTCACTACTTTTCTCTTATCTCCCATTTGTTTGGAATCATAGCTAGAGATTAACATGAAAATCTGTGCATGAAACGTCGTGGTCTCTTCTAGATCTGTCTTAAGATAGATAAACTTAAATAGGCGTCGCTCTCTACGTGGTGTGTTCCTATCTCGATTGTAAGTCATGGTTGATATCAACTTGTTGCAGGCTGGTATAACTGCATTGTTCATCAATTTAAGCAATCAGACACGCTTTGTAGTCAGCGTTCGGAACACGTTGACTGTCGAGGTGAGAAAGATATACAAAAGAAGCTCTTTCATGCAAGGTATTAAGAGAACAGTAAGTTGGGTTGGAAACAAGGCATCAGATTTGTCCATATCAAGAGAGGAGTATCACTTGACACCAAAAGATGGTTACCTTCAAAGCCAAACCATGATTCTAAATGGTGTCCCATTAGAGCTCACTGAAGATGGAAGCATTCCACAACTCAACCCTGTTCTTGTTGATGTGAATTCTCCAATACTCATAGCTCCATTGTCCATTGCTTTCATAGTGTTCCCTAATTTTGAAGCTCCAACTTGCAAATGATCAGTCAAGGCCTCCTTTTTCTTCTTCTCTGTTGCACAGTTTTCAAGTTTGTATTGTCAATCTGTAAGTTATGCATAAGTTGTGTGCCACTCCCAATCCCAATCCCTTCCTTTGTTATTGGAGACGGAAAATTAATCGAGCTATTACCTGTTCTTGTAGAAATCTCAAGTCATCTCTCTAAGTTAGATCGAATCTTTCTTAGCTTCTTCTTATTGTCCCCTGCGCGTTTTCGGACTGGGTTAGGGCCCCTACTCATATTTACTAATTATATTTTCATTTACTTAATTTATGAAAATAGTAAAATTTTATCGTTTGGGATATTTTTTTAATCTTAAATTTGCTATTTATTTTATTTTTATTCAGCTTTTAAATGTTTTGTTTATTCTTATTTATATATATATATTTGGATTAAACAGAACCCCTAAAATTTTAGGTGATAAATTAAATAAAAAAAAGAATTAAATTACTTCGTTAATGAGAAACAGGGTTTAATAGGGTGAAGTATTTCAATATTTTTTATATACTTTTTTGTGTAATAATATTTTTTTAAAATAATATATAATTATAACCAACCATTTATTTTAAATTTTTATTTGATACGAACAATTTATGTAATTTCAGTACATTATTTTGGGAAATGTTTGTTTAATATATATATATATATATATATATATATTCATTATTTATTATTATTATTTGTTTTACAATTTAACCGAAGTATTAGGAACCAAACCCAACAAAACCAGAAGCTTCGGCATTTTTATCAGTTTGATTCATTTCTTCTCTATCCGTCGTCTCTTCATCCTCCATAGATGGCGGCTCCATCGAGGTCTGAAATCCTCACGCTCTTCCGTTCCCTTCTTCGCACGGCGCGTCAATTCCCCGATTACAACATTAGAGAATACACCAAACGCCGCACCATTGATGCCTTCCGAGAAAATCAGAGCCTCTCTGACCCTTCATCCATCTCCTCCGTATACGCTGGCGGAAAAGCTCAGCTCGAGGTTGCGAAGCGGCAGGCTCTTGTTTACTCTCTTTACGCGCCTAAGGTCAAGAGTATCATGGATGTCAACTTCTGATTTCTATTTTTCTTTTTTCATCCTGTGTCTCATGGCGATTTCTGGTAGCTTTTTTGTGTTTCTATGTTTTTGTTGTTTTTGAGATTTTTTTTTGGTGAGAATTGAACTGTAAATTGGCGTACTGTTGTTATCAACAATGAGCCAAGTTTTTCCCATCCTTTTCAGGAGTTTTCTTTACGAGCTTATTTCGGCAATCTATGTTTAGCAAGGAAATTAGGGATTTTCGTTTCGAATTATCAAGCCTGAATCATACTATGATGGATTTATGAATTTTCTTTTCTAGGTTTTCTAATTTTTGTGCTTCTGAAGATGATGAATTCCGTTTGAATATCAAAGATTACCAGACAAGACCAGTACGAACTAGGTTTCTAATTTGGGATGTGAACGCAATTATGAAAAATAGATTTCTTAGAGAGTTGCTTGCATCTTGAAACCGATGTCTGGCAAAGACGTTCATGATTCAGCTGACATGCTAATATTTTCGGTACCCTATACTAGAATTTGAGTTTACAAATCTCTGGCAACTTATTTGACTTGTTTGCATCTCATTGAGTATGGAGAATGCTTATTTGCTTAGATTATATTAGGAAAAACTTTACATTTCAGTTTGACAGAAGCGTGTAGGCAGTTGTTTCTAAAGACAGCATCATTCAATCTTTGTTCATCATTTTGGACCTATCAGCAATCGAATCGTTCAAAGATCCCATGTTTGAAAATGCATGGTTCTAATTGAAATGCTCAAATAATTGTCTGAAATGGAATTGTTCAAATGTGTTTGTATACATTGCTCGAGGTGAACAAAGCATGGATCTACGACCAGTGATCTCGTAAAAGAAAAGGGTCTGAACATCTCTTTCTGGAAGCAAAAAGAATACAAAACCAGGAAAATGGAGTAATCAAGAGATGGGTAATCATGAATGTGAGAGCTTTGAACTCTATTTTCCAAGGAGACGACGACCCCGTCGGCTAGCATCTTTAACTCGGTCACCAAGCACCTCGACATCAACTGAAGCATGATCCAGAGCAACAATCTGCCTGTAAAAAGCACCAAAGTCATCTCAATTTCTAAGGTACACCTAGTCTCTTTGTCTTTCATTTGCAAGAATCGGCACACAAGTTTTTCTGGAATACAGAAGATAGAAACTAACCTGTCAATTTCACAACCCATGTCAACAGCCATTTCCTTGAGCTCTTCCAAGATATTGCTCATGTCAGATAGTGCATCATCTTGCTTCACCTTTTCTACCTGTGTGATGTATGATTATGAAACACAAAGCTTATGTAAGGTGAATGATACTGCATTTTGGAAACCATGGATATATTTTTATCATGGTACACATTTGTGCAGTAATGATTTACAGATAGCAAATACAAACCTCAACTTTTTGAATTGCATTGGTAGGTTCAGCAAATGCAGCTTTTGTATTGGTCCGTCCCTTGTGATGAGTCAATCCTAATTTTTCCTTCTGCTCCAAGTGGCTACCCTTCCTTCTTACCAAATCATCTGTAGGACATGCACAAACATATCAGTTGCACAGAAGTTCAACGATTGTTGTCCTCATTGGATTTTTTCTTTCAGACTTTCTTTCAAAGTTTTTAAAACGCGTTTGTTAGGGAGAGGTTTTCACCCATATAAAGAATGCTTCGTTCTCCTCCCAAACCGTTGTGAGATGTCACAAGAAGAGTCTTAGTGATTGTAGAAAGAAAGAAGCTAACCAGAGTTCACAATAGGCCCGGATATTGGTCGAGTTTTCTTTGGCTTCCAAGTCTTAGAGAAAATCCCCCCTAGATTTCCCAGAAGTTTCTCTCCCTGATAATGCATTCATGAAAAGACTTTCACTTAGAAAATAAGAAAATGATAGTGCTTAGACTTATACAGGCAGAGTTAGTGCTAGTAATTTCAAGGCCACGAAACACCAAGATCGAATCGTTCGCATTTCAAAACGAACATACCCGACTGAGATCATAATCGATGTCAGCAGCAACCATATGAGTCCTTGTAATTTGCTCACCCTGCTGATGCAAGGCAACCAAAGTTTGGGTAGCATCCTCCCTTATCTCTTCAGCAATCTTTAGACAGCCATTCACTGCTTTTGTTGTTTCCTCAGCCTTATAAGTAGCATAATTCTCCAGCTCCTGAACAGATTGGTTTTCCAACCCTCCCGAATCCCGAAAATCGTTCTTGTACTTGTTTCTTTCTGACCAAGTTAGTGAGCTTGAAGAAGAGGGAGCATGTCCATGATCATCATCAAAAGGATTGGAGATAAAGCTCTCTTTCACTAACGAAGGGTCCGAGCTAGTCCTTTGCGAGGTAACCAGATTCTGCTTCGCTTTAAAACCATCATCAGACTCAAAAGGGTTTGGAGTAGAACTATGTCTCCCTATCTTCAAATGTGCCTTCCTCGAACCAAACATTTTCCCAGGAACTAGAAAGAACAAAGTAATCCAACAGGTTAAAAGTTATGAGGGAAAACCGATAGAACATTCAATTCAGTTAAAGGTCTATGAAATTTAGATTCCTGTTTAAACAACTTCAATCAGATTGGATTAAGCACAAGATGGATGTAAGAACAGAAGAGCTTGTAGCACGATCAAGAACTAAAGAGGACAACAAGCAAATTAACAAGATCATGTAAAGGCAACGAATAATGAAGTTGATGATCAAAACCCAGATACAAAAAGTGAAAGTAAAACTCGAGTACCTCGAGTATTCCACGAACAACAAGAACAGAAGTAATTTGAGGAATCCAGAAACAGAATCACAAAACTGGAAGAGAAGGAAAAACAGAACCCAATTCCAGATTTTGAAGGGCAGGACAGAGAGAGATGAGTTGATTCTGAATAGAAGAATTGGGCAAGGAGAAAATCAATTTAAGGTAACCGCGTAGCAGAAAATTCTTGAAAGAGGAAATTAGCAGGAAGAAGTTGAACGGCAAAGACTTTGGTTTACCTCTCTAACCGCTCTAATGAGCTTTCAAGGAACCTGCGCCTTCTGTATCTTGCGAGCTCCAAATGTGAAAACCTTGCGCAGCGATTACCATGGAGTAGAATTTTTCTTTATAAACAAAGTTACAGTTCAAATTTATAAACTAAAATCAAAGTTCACATGGGGTGGAGTTTTTCTTCCACAAATGCTTTTCATCGCAAAAAAAGGTTGACATTTTGGGGGGAAAAAGGACCAAATAGTGTCGATGGATTTGGTCAAAAGATGGTTTCATGAATATTGTAATATTGCTCATTAATATATGATTATTTGTAATTATTACTGGTATAATATATGTCGGTAACAGCTCAGGCCTAAGGTAGATATTGTCCCTTAGATAGAGGTTTCCACACCCTTATAAAGAAAAGAATGTTGTGTTCTCCTCCCCAATTCACAATAAAGCCTAAGGAAGACAATATCAGTATCTGCTAGCCATACAATAGCCCAAAGAGGACAATATCTGTTAAAGGTACAATAGCTGAATGAGGACAATATCTGCTAGCGGTACAATAGCCCAAAGAGAACAATATCTACTAGCGAGGGGCTTGGGCTTTTACAAATGGTATTAGAGTCATTCTCCTCTCCAACTGATGTGGGATCTCACAATAAGAATATCTACTAGCGAACTGATGTGGGATCTCACAATAAGAATATCTACTAGCGAGGGGCTTGGGCTTTTACAAATGGTATTAGAGTCATTCTCCTCTCCAACTGATGTGGGATCTCACAATAAGAGGATGATATATGTTAGCGGTGGGCTTAGAATGTTAGGATGATATCTGTTTAGCGGTGGGCTTAGAATGTTATAAATGGTATCAGTCACTGGAGGATGTGCCAATGAGGAGGTTGAGCCAAGCCCTGAAGGGAGTAGACACAAAGCGGTGTGCCACAAGAATGCTGGATCCCGAAGAGGATGGATTGAGAGGTACCGCATCGACTAGAGAAAGGAACAATAAAGATGGTGGATTGTGAGATCCCACGAACAGAACAAAACATTATTTAGAGGATGTGAAAACTTCTCCCTAAAATAAGCATTTTAAAAACGGGAGAAGAAACCAAAAAGAAAATATTTGCTAAAAGTTATTTGAGTTATTACAACTTTCATCATCCAAACAATTTGCCTCCATTTCTTTGAAGAAAAAAAAAAAATACTTCATTTCTTTGAAGAAAAAAAAAATACTTTTAACACATTTTACATCAAATATCAAAGTAAATTCTGAACTGAATAATCCATTCATTTCACTCTGTTTCATCCAACACATTACACAGCTCCCAACAGCCCAGCAAGGTTACTCACCAGACTCACCACCAGTTACCCCACGTTGTTAGGCCCTGTGAGTTCGTTTTGCAGAACAAGATGAGTAGCAGTAGATAAGTGAAGTAAAACATGGAATGGTTGCAAACAAAACTTCCCACATTACAAATGCATAATATTTACAACAGTGACCAAATTATGACAAACCAAACCAACACTCTGTTAATACACACTAAGTTCAAATCATATACTCTCCAGAAAGCGCAGATTCAAAACCAGAGCTGCTAGGAAGAACTGTGCAAAGCACATCTACTTTATATTTCTGATGGCAGCTTGCTGAACAACCTATAGCCAACTCTATTCATGGAACCTACTATCTTTCTGTATCGTTTTCTACACAAGCATGCGTGTTTTCTCTGTAAGAAGCTGAATTGGTTGAGTAGTTGGGACAAAGTTGCGGTTGCGAAGTTTTTCATTTGGTCAAATCGACACGACATCATCTGGGAAAACCAAGAGGAAAATATAGGAGCCACTGGTTTTTGCAGTCAAATTCACCAGTTCAGTACCAAAGGTTTTCAGAAAGTAAGCTGCTTCATTTAAAAGGATGGAATATGAGCAAACGGATGAGAAAGAGGTAGATGAAAAGAATTGATCTATCCTTAGCCAGTATTAATTAATATAAGATTAAAATATAACTTTCAAATGCTATATTCAGTCCTCGTACTTTCAATAAATCTACGTTTCATTGGTTTAACTTTTCTTAAACGAAAAGAAAAAGATAGCATTTTCATTCCCATTTGTTAGTGCTAATTTCTTATGAGCACAAAACTCGTACCAAAACCAACTCAATGGTCAAGATAATTCTCAATATCGAAGAAATAGTAAAGGAATGTAAACCTTTGATCGACACTCTTCCTCGAGCAGCTTTTAATTCATACTCCCAACTACTATATTTCGTACATACGTCTAGCAACAGAAAATGACCTACTTTGTTTTTCTTTTAAAACCTGAAAAGTAGTAATCAATAGAAAAAATAATTAGATATGATGCCTCAAACGGGATATAAGATTTCAAACCCAGGCATAATACCTGTGCCTCTAACTGGGCAATTCTCTGTAAAGATGCCTGTTCAATGCAAGCCCGGCGCTTGCACTCTTCTTCAAGCAAACCAGTAATCTGGTACCTTAGCTCAGCCATTTCCTGAGCAAGGTCCTCTGCTTCTTCTTTTGCTTTCAACTTCTCCTCTCTTAGCTCCTCCTGTCAACCACTAGAATGTTAAAACCTGGAGGCTTCAAACAAAAAGAATCCTATTGCATAGAAAAAAAGAAGACCAACTAACTCAACTAATTGGTTTCTATACGCAGGTTAAAATTAAGAAAAACCGAAGGGAGCTTCATTGAGTATCTTGCATTAGTCTGTTAGATATCAGAGACAACGGCGTTGCTAATATGCATCATACCTTGAGTTGCTTTACAAGAAGTTCATAATCTTGTATCTTCTTTGCCATCACATCCATTTTGACTTCTGAATTTTCATCTGCAAATAGTGCACCTGCTATCTTCGGAAGATGATGGCCTGAGTTTTCGCCACAACTGCACATAAAATAATAATGTGTCAGTAATGGACCAAGAATTTGCATCCACTTTTGAAATGTTTCAGAAGTGTACTAATGGATTCTCTGGGACCAAATATAATAATTGTCAGTAATGGACCAAGAACTTGCATCCACTTTTGAAATGTTTCAAAAGTGTACTAATCGATTCTCTAGGACCAGATATACAAAACACAAATCCAGATTTTGTTCTTCACTGGCAAGAAGAGTAACTGTTTAAAACTAAGAAAGAAAGCAGGTACAAAGCAAACAAAAATATGATGGCCCCGACAAAAAGCAACTTCATCAGAATCATGACAACTCAAAACAACTAGTAGCCAACAAATAAAATCTGGATCCTTTATTAAATATTAGAATCTGCAAAAGCGAATCTTTTAAAAGGAAACTTCACAATAACCATAGAGATTTGTGGTGAAAAGAGACTTATTAACCAACAAATATGGTGCAGAATGAAGTCTTAAGTAATGAAAATGCAGAGGCAGAGACCATAGATTTTTAAATTTATATCACAAGTACCTAATATCAAGTAGTGGTGCTAACTCGCTATCTCCGTCATTCGAGAAACACAGAGTATTTCGTGATCTCTCCTTGTTTTCAATCAATTCCTCAATCCTTCGACAAAATGTGGAGGCATTTCTTGTCGATATATCCAGCTCTCTTTGAAGTTTATCATTTTCCTTCTCCAGAGACTCAGCATTTTTCTGTGCATTCTGAAGCTCCCCAATCAATCTATCCATTTTATCATTTAGATGAAGAGCTTCTTCCTGGACTTTCTTATTTTCCAAGTAACACTGCTCCATGGCCGCCATATCCAATTTCATACTCTCAATTTCACATTGAGACTCCAATGTCATAGATGAAATCGACTCCTCGAGTTTTTCTATATTGGAATGTGATTCTTGTAGCTCCTTTTCCTTGTCAACTAGTTTCTGCTTCAAGAAGAGGCACTCTGAGTTCGAACGCTTCACCTCATCCTCTAACTTGACAGCCTTTTCTTGCAAACGCTCCATATGAACTAATTTGAATTCAAGGTTCTCAACGTGTTCTACAAGGAAGTTTAATTCTGCGTTCCTTGTACATAGTTGATCCTGCAGGTGATCTGTGATGAATGTTGTTGTTGAACTAAGTCAAAAAAGATTCATAAGAATATGACATCAAGAATGGAGGATAGCACGCTGCCACATACATCGAACATGCCAGAAATTCATCAATCATCGTTGTTTTAAAATCGTTAATAATTCTAAATTCAGTAATATTCTACATGTCAGCTCTTAAAGCAGAAAATATTATTGACATTAAGAAATGCCTCCAAAACTAAATACTAACTAAAAGAACAAATAATTTGATAACTTGACGTTGCTACAACTTTAGGGGTATTAGAAGAAATTATCAAAGAGGAAGAAAGGGATGGGTCCTAAACCCCAAAATCCTAGGAGCTGATAATAACTCCTCCAATTGACTTCAAATCAGAAAGTAAGGAGCTATACAAAATCTACAGTAAACACCATCTCACAAACCTAAATATATCTGCGTATACACACATATATACACCGATCTTTAAACCCCTATTCCAAACAGAGAAAGATCTTTAAGCCCCCTATATTAAACCATGCCAGAGAGTAGTTAAAAGAAAATCACACAAAGAATCTTTCTGCACACTATAATAAATCACACCCTTAACTCTTTCAGCACTTTTCCACAAATAATGGGTTAGAAAAGAAGACTTAAGTGCTAAAAAGGATTGACATTTTCATGGTGACCGACCACCATAGTTCTAAAATTAAGGGAATATAGTCATTTGGATAACTTCCGTTGAACGGATTTGCTAGTTTTTCTGTTATATATTTATGCATAACATCTTTAATAAATAATACAATAGTCTTTATATATTCAACTATTATAAATAAAAGTTCATTTCAATAAGTTCATCGATAAAATAAACTTCTCAATTTAGCCTATAATGATTTCAACGGTTCCTCAAATGCTCATTCACAAGAGTCAAGTTTAGAAGTGATCTCAAACACGCTACATTACACAACTTCCTGTACCTATTTCCTGAGTGCAGTTTGTCAACTCCTTCTCCAATTGTTCAATGCGTAGCTTGTCTTCCTTGCGTGCTTCTGATAAAGAGTTCGCATGTAGTTCCAGCCGCTGCATCAGACAAAAGTAAAACATAATAAAGTTCATCTGAATGATAATCGAAATGTCTACATTACATATCAAGCGCTCATTTTAGATAAAGTGAGTAACCATGCAAAAGCGACATAAAGTGAAAATATAAAACAATCTTGGCATCCAAAGAGCTGCTTACGAGATGAAAAAACATAAAGCATATTGAAGACTAAACATCACATTCTGCACAGTAAACGGGGGAAGAACATTTAACGTGGAACTTACCCTTATCAGTTCAAAGCTTTGTGGCCGTGAACCTATTAGTGTGTCCCTTTCTTTCTTGAGCTGCATAAGTAAAAATGATACAGATTTAACTATATATACATACATATGTATTAAAGGAGATAGAAAAGAACCCATCAAATTTGTCCAAATATACAGGACACATAATACTTGGGAAAATTAACTTTTTATACGGGCCACTAGAAGGATATCTTGCAGCAATCACTTCTAGTTATTTTTATTTCCAAGCCCATGTCAAGAGAGAAACTCTGAGCAAGTAGATTGAAAAATATACCTGTCGACATCTTGACTCAATCTCTAGAAGTTCCTCCAAATCAGATGAGCTAGAGCTATTGCTCCTGCGACTCAACATTGGTGAAAGAGAATCCTAGAAGAATCACAAACAGGGGCAAGTGCTGGGCATCTAAAACTATCAGAAGACATTAAAGAACATCAAATGACAACCCATATAGTAAAACATAAAACTATTTGCAACAATTGCAAAAGCCGCAAGAGAATAAAAGGGAAATAAAAATGTGAATTCAAATTTTCAAAAAAGGATCGGAAAGAAAAAGAAAATTCTACCTCCATCAATTTCCTGCTGACAAACATCACAGTTCCAATCAAAGATAAAGGATAATTCGGTTCAACTAATTCATCCCAACAAGACAAAAATCCCTTAAACAAATTACTAGAAATTTTAACCAAGTCATCCATACGTGAAGTATATGTAACAATGAACAATACTTTGCTTTTATCTACCGAAAGCTTCGGAAAGAGTACACGGGAAAGTACCTTATCGAAAGCGAAGTTTACCCTTCAAATGATGGTGGGTAGCTTATCTTAATTTGGGATCGATTATGAAGAAATGGATTGCAAGAATCGTCGAAACCCCAATAATCAAAAATTGATCAAAACTGATTTGATTTCCAATAATGGTCGGGGCCGTTGCCAGCGACAAAATGGCGGAGATTTTAATCTGCCATGATGGTGGAATTGAATTGAACTGATTTGGGCCGGTTGAGAGTTCGAATACGGTTCAAAGGCCCAAAACATTCAAATTTTACTCTCTTTTTTTCTTTTTCCCCTCTTGACTGATTCCTGTGAACTGTAATAGGTTTTGGACGTTCCTTCTACTTCACCATNAAAATCAAGTATTTGACAATATTTAATAATTAATTTTTTTTATCAAAAATATTATTTCTTTAAAAGTCCCAGATTAGATTTTTTTTTTTCTTTCTTCAATGGGTTGAATTTTTAAAAAATTGAATTTCGGTAACACTATTGATACGGCCCACTTTGTAATTATTACAAATGATTTGATCCAAATCGTTCATTTGAATATAGGTGAGTGGGGGTATCCTATACAATGAGTTTGTATAAGACTGGACCAAGAAATATTTAATCTCTTATTATAAATCCGTTACTTAAGAAGATTAATATTTCACATGATGATCATATGTGACTCGATCATAATCCTGAGTGAGTTATGAACTCCTACCTGTGAGGGCTTGTTCTTTAATTTGCATGGGTGAGAATGACTCTTTTAGCCGATTCAATATGCCTACCATTTTGGGGACTTGACCAAATAGGGAGTCGGGAACATAATATGATAAGATGGAATTCACTCTAGTCTATGTAATGAAAGTAGATGAGTTGTTCTTTTAACTACTGAGTTCGGGACTCGAATAATGGGGCCCACCATCTCATTAGCCTGAGAGGACTTTGTTTATAATTGAATCATAAATAAATTGTTGACTAAAGAATCAGTGGTACTTAATGTGAAAGATGTAATTACAGGGATAAAATGAAATTTTGACTCAGCTGTAATTATGAACCACTCGTGAAGGATCGACTTGTTTATAATGGTTATATCAATGGACATAACTTATCCTAACTCTACTTCTATAGTTGATATAGTTGAGTAAGTTATAGTTAATGAATGGAAATTGATTAATTAAACAGTTTAATTAATTAATTTTATATCATTGCCGCTTATAATTTGTAGGTTCATAAGGTCCCATCGCTAGCTTATAGTAACGCTTAAAAGTTCAATTTATTTGAAAAAAAAATATTAATTTTGAAGTGTTCAAATTAATATTTAATATAGTACCCATATTAAAAAAGAAAAATATATTTATTGTATTTAATATAATTAAATATTAAATTAATTAATGTACAAATATATTTAAAATTTGAATGAGATTCAAATTAATTAAATATATATTAAGATCATTCAAATTAATTAAATATATATTAGAATATCTTATAATATCTATATTTTGTATGAGGTATTAAATATGTAAATATATTATTTTGTAAAGATTTTCGAAGAGTTTCGGTAAATAAGACCTTCACATTGAGCCAAAATATACCAATCTCTTCCATTTTCTCTAGAGAATGAAATTACTATCTCCGGAAAATTCTCTCCAATTTTTTAGGGATTTTCTTTCAAGAGGCTCTCATAAGCCTTGATCTTGTGTTCGAGTCATAGCAAGGAAGATCTTGTGGAAAGTTGAAGAGTTTTTGGATGGTTGGAAAACTTCAAGGATTTGCAAGCTATGATGAGTTTTTACTCTCGTATTTATTGCTTTTTTTTTTAATTTATAATAAAAATCAAAACAGTTTCCAATCNTTCTACAGAGTTTTTACTCTCGTATTTATTGCTTTTTTTTTTTAATTTATAATAAAAATCAAAACAGTTTCCAATCTTCCCACTAGGTGGATGAGGAGTTCATTCCCTTAATCAAGTTGGTCCAAAAAATTTACCCAACCTAACATATATACACCCCTCATAATATATGTCTGTAACTAATTGATTTATGCTCAAATTCATCGTTCAACCAAAAACAATAAACTCCTCCAAATCTCGAATCAACTTTTTATTATTATTATTATTATTATTATTTCCCAAAAACAATAAAATAAACCATATGAGATGCTTGCTACATTATCAAAATTTTACAAAACAACCAACCCATGCTATTTTTTTCCTAATTATTTGGTAACCCAAAAAAAAAAAATTATAATAATAATAATAATATTATGATATAACCAAACCATGCCACTTGCTTGATCCCACCATATGAAAAAAAAANAAAAAATTGAATTCATAATTACCCATTAAGAGTAATTAATTGATTAAGGTGAAAAAAAAATAATAATTTGGTACCCAAATAATGTACCAATATAATTAATTTGGAGATCCCCACTTCCTTTGCCCACCCACATGCAATACTTCAACAAATTAATGAAATAATTAAGTCCCTTTGCATAATGTTTAGTGCTTAATTAAATAAAAAACATCATTTATGCCTATTTGGAGGCTTCCCTAAACATTTGAAAACTGCCTTTTTAGCTTCTAGGTTATTGCTTAATTGCTTAATTAATATTTAATCTATTAGGGTCCTTACGATTTCGATCCATTTAAATATATATTTTGAATAAAACGATTGAAATTCATAATTTATTTCGTTAAGACATGTATTTTAATTTTCATAATTATAATTAAATCATGCCTAATATATTTGCCTAAAAAGTACCACAAATTATCAGGGTTAGATATTAATTTGTACCAAGATTAAAATAAATTTAGAGGTTTAAATAGAGATAATCTAAATATATATTTTTTCGATTGGGGAGAATTAATAATAATAATAATATTAAATTAATGAATATGTACTTTGAAGGTGACATTTCGATATAAGATGTGTTTTCAGTTTTCAAGAGAAGAAGTTGTTTTTGTTAGACGAACACGACTCTCCACAATCTTTAGGGACGCCTCCCCTTAATCGAGGATCGACTCCTTTTTCTTTTTAGAGTTCTTTGTTCGACATTTGAGAATTTACCAATCTATTGGCACGACTAAGTTTAGGGTATGACTCTAATACCATGTTAGACGAACACGACTCTCCACAATGGTATGATATTGTCCACTTTGAGCATAAGCTCTCGTGACTTTGGTCTGTGATTCCCTAAGAGGCTTCATATCAATGGAGAGAGTACTCTTTGTTTTGTTTTTAGACCCATCATGGCTTTGCTTTGTGATTCCCCACGAGGCTTCATACCAATGGAGACCGTATTCTTTGTTTTTAAATCCATGATATCAGTTAACGTGAGACTTTCATCATCCAACAATTTTAAGCATATATGTGTTGCATTTTTCATTATATAGGAGGTTCACGTAAGAGTTATATTTCCTCATTATAAATAAGTATAAGACGTTAATAGCGACTATGTGTACTATAAATAAGTATAAGACGTTAATAGCGACTATGTGTACGTGGAAACTTTGGGTGGTTGCGGTTTATAAAATATAAAATTTAGTAATGTGTTATTAATTTGGAACAAGATATGGAAAGGATTCTCTCTAGTGGGTGGAGCTGTTTCCTTCTCCCATAGAAGTGTGTATGGATAGATATAGAAAATTCAAGAAAAAGAAGGCACCCAAAATGGAGATATGGGATATGACATTCAATGGCAACTCACTAAACACCCCATTTAAGCTCATATGATTCGACATCTTTTTTTTCCTTTTGGCCTTTCAAAATCTTACAAATTCATGTAAATTTGGCCTCTTACAAACAAAATTGTAGCTTCGATCCCAGGTAAACTTCATAATCCACATAATAAAAAGAAGAAAAACAACTGATAGATTCAGGTTTGTAGACTGTTGTTATCTCACAGATTATAACAAAACCGTCATATATTGATTCAGAAGAATATCACTTCGATTCCCAAATCCGGAAAGAATCAATGAATCATATAGAAAGGCAAAAGGGCTGTACTGTACAGTGCCCGAAGCCGCAAGCAACGAAGGTGGACCCTAATCAAATCAAACCCACTAATGGCGGCTCGTGCGATTGGCTCCCACCGACCCACCATGGCTCGATTGTGCTCAAATGGTTGCTGCTGCCCTCTTCGTCGATTGGCGCTGGGAGGTTCAGATCCAGGTAGTCTCTCAACTCCGGCTCTGGTTTTCGAATCGGTGTGGTTTGTTGTGGCATTTTGTTTCTGGGTTCCGACCCACTTATCAAATGGGACCTCTTATGGCCGCCTAAAGCTTGGCCTGAACTAAAGATTCTGAAGCAAATTGAACATTGATGATGCTTTCTGTTCTTTTTCTCATACCCCATATGAATCTCTGGTTCCTGCTGATTTTCCATTTCATAAACTGTGGCTGTGGGCTTACTTTCAAAAGTTGGGTCGATTGAAATTTCTGTTTCGATGCTGTTTTCACTGCTTTCTGTCTTCGATGAAGCTAAGCATCCTTTGGCTTTCTTGTGGCTGGCTCTATGCCCACCAAGTGCTTGATATGAGTGAAACACCTTATGGCAAGAATTACACTGAAATTTGCTTCTCTTTACTCTGCTTTTGTAGCCTTCTGAGTTTAGCTCATTAGGTGATGATCTTTTAAACGAATTTGACCTTAATTCCCCATTAGAAAGCTCCTGATACTTCCTCTGATCTGAATTGAACCTACTTGACATGAACTGAGGTGGGTTCAACTCGGTTTGATTGTTAGAACTTGACCCATATTTTTCATTGTTCTTGTTCATCTTCACAATATAAGCACTGAATTCTGAGGTTGTCCTTTCAAATTTGAGATACCCAGAATCCATTCTGCTGTGGAATTCTTTGAGTTTCACCATCTTACTTCCCATACATACAGAAGGAATTGCTTGAACAACTTTGGGGAAGTGAGTTTTTGGGAGCAAAGACTCAGCGGTGGTTGAATAAAACCCACCAACGTCTCTAGAAAGCATCATTAAACACAAAGCCACCTCTTCTTGTTCTTGATCATTGTGATCAGAAACGGATGAAGAATCAGTTTCAGCAGCCATGTACCTTGTTTTCCTCCTAGATCTATTACCATGATCATCATCTGAGTGGCCCTCAAACTCCAAATTACTAGACACTCTCTCAGTTTCTATGGAGTGGCATTTCATGTGCCCAAACAGGGCCTTCCATGACTGAAAGCTCTTACCACATTCTCTGCAAAACCTGTCCTCAGCACTGAATTCAGCAAGCCTGCAAGTCTTTTTGGGATTCTTTCTTAGACTATAACCATCAGACACGCCAGCTCCTACAAACTTATCCACCAGTTTCATTTTCTTAAGATTCTCACCAGTTTCAGCTTGACTTTCGATCAAATGGGACCTCATGTGACCTCCCAAAGATCTCCCACAAGGGAAGCTCCTGTTGCATAACTTGCACAAGTGTTTGAACTCTCGATCACCCTCCATAAACAAGAACTAGAATTGAAGGAAGGAATAAGCAGAAAGAGATCCAAAATCCAACCAAAACTCAGAAATAGAAAGAAAACAAAGAAGAACAAGACGACCCAGATGAAATAATCAAAGTGGGGAGCTCAAATTTAGTGAGTAAAGTAGTAAACTCCAGCTTGATCTTATCTTTTGTGTGATCTGATGACACAAAACCCATCTCAGATTTGATGAATTCTAGTCATGGAGAAAGAAGAGGATCTGATGCACAAAAAGTGGAAAAGGAATGCTTCTGTTGGGCAGTTGAAAGTTTTAAGGGATGAAAAATAAAAGAGAGAAAAATGTTCGAAGTTTGCGGAGGTGCTGCTACCTTTATTGCTAATGATGGCGATGAACAACGAAGAAAGTAAGCTAAGGTTAGGCATGGCTATGTTGAGAGGAGAAATCCATGCAAGAAACCAAAGCTAAAGAGAAGGGTAAATAAGAAGAAAGCAAACTCAAAGTCACCCACAAATCCAATGCCCCCACCCCAACCTTTGTCCTGCTTATAAGCCAATTGCTTCTATTTTTGTGTCTCCGTGTGGGCCTGTTCTTCATCATTTTTGGACTCATCTCTTCCTCTTTTTGTACCAAAATCACTGATCTCTAATGGACCAGTTTAATATTGTTTCACAGTACGCAATTCTATCAATGTTGATTACATATCTTTACTTGGGTTTGATGGATAAGACTATTGTCAACTTGTATGCTTCAACCTGAGTCATCCGTTACGTATTGTGGATCGATTTTATCTCATTCATGTCGTAAGCTGATATGGGTTGCACTATTTTTGTTTCACATTGAGTAAATCTAACCTCTTCAGGGCGTGTGTATTGATTAGTTGAACTATGCTTGAATTGTGTTGTAAGACTAGGTGAGGTGCATGCAAGCTGACTCGAACATGAATCCGAACATGAATCCTATTTGTTCGTATGATTTAATCATAAACAACATCGACTAGAAAGTGATACATCCATGCCATGCATGTTAAGTTTTGCTGGACCAGTTTTTCAATTTCTGTGGGCTGAATAATCAATGTTTGCTTAGGGAACTTGAAGATGCAATATCACAAGATTGAACATGGAAAGCACCTTGCCTTTTGGGATGCAAAGTGCCCATCTTTCTCTCTCTTCTAAATATACTAATTCTCTCTCCAATTAATCCTAATTTTACACTAAAATATCATCTAATTAGATCTTATAATTAATTTGTTATTAACATTTTTTTTCAAAAAAATGCTTCCTAAGGACTCAGGCTCAAGATTAAGCACTTGTGTGTCTCGACATTTCTTTGTATTTTCTGCGACATAACCACGTTGTTTACTCCTCGTTTTTAAAAGTGAAAACTATCTTCACCGACCAACATGAATTATTCTAACATGTTTTATCCACATTCATGCATTTTAAGAAAATTCTGGGGATGACTATGATTGAGCCATCAAAAGAACTGTGCACATTATAACTTATAATTGTTTTAAGCTTTTCTTAGTTATCTTTTCTTCCGAATCACAACCATTTGAATGTGGTTCTAATTCATTTACTCGCACATGTTTAGTATTTATTATTATTATTTTTAAATAAATTTTAAAAATATATTCCCATAAAAATTATTGTTCTTATTTAAACAATTTCAATAAAACAAATGTATTTAAAAACTTAAAATGAAATAGAGACGTTGAACTGTGTTAAAAAATTATTTTAGAGATTAATTTAATTTTAAAATTCATATTGGGTTAGCAAATTTTGTCCTTCTGAATGTAATTTGAAAAAACCGCAACTTCGTATGGTGAAATGGAATTCTTTTTCTCTTTTGCATGGTTTTTTTTTTTTCGAGTTTAACTCATGGGTGTATACGGGTTGACTCGAGTTGAGTTGTAGAATTTTTTTTTACCAACTTGAAATTTTTAGTTGGTTAGATTGCCAGTCTGAACAACCTTTGGATAGAATTCATAATTTCAGTTGGTTGGATTACTAGTCTAAACAACCTTTGGATAGAATTCATAATTCAATGCAACCTACCTTACAGTTGGGTTGCATTGGAGCGTAAGTTCTATTTGAGTTGTTCAGTTGTCTTTTTTTTTTTTTTTTTTTTTTTTAAAAAAAAAAACNCAACAATGTCAAATATTCTTAATTTTCATAATAATATTAAAAGTAGGATAAGATTGAGTTGGATTGTAACCCTATTTTTAAGTTGGTCGAATTAGTCTCATTGACCGGATAAAAATGTCAACCCATAAACTAATCCAAATTTTTTTTAATTTTTCAAAAATTCAATCCAACCTAAAAAAAAAATCCAATACAATCCCGTCTAACCTAATTTACTATATATATATATATATATATATATATATATTTGAGGGTTGACTTTAGAGTAAATGAAATTGGGTTTCAAAAGTGATACTCATCAAAATGGCAACTATTGTATTGATACACTTGGATGAGATGCCCTCTGCTTTCGTTTTGTGCTTTCATAACTCGCTCGTTTTTCTTTACAATTCAACTATATTAAAAATTCGAATATTATAGTCTTAATCAAAAGGTTAAATATTCGAATTCCTGCTCCCACTTACTTACTATTTGAGTTTTAAAAAAAAAAAAACATTTTTACTTAGTATATATATATTTTTATGATATTTTATGTAAAAGCTCAAGCTCATAACTAATAGATATTGTCTCTTTGAACTTTTCCTTCTAGGCTTCCAAACTTTTCTTTTCTAGGTTTCCCCTCAAGGTTTTAAAACGTATATGTTACTAACGGATATTGTTTTCTTTGAACTTTTCTTTCTAAGCTTTCCCTCGATGTTTTAAAACGTATATGTTACTAACAAATCTTGTCTTCTTTGAACTTTTCTTTCTAGACTTCCCCTCAAGGTTTATGGATCTTGTCTTCTTTGAACTTCTGTAAGGCTTCCCCCTCGAAGTTTTAAAACATATATGTTAGGGAGAGGTTTCCACACCCTTATAAAGGATGTTTTGTTCTCCTCTCCAACCAACGTGGCATCTCACATTTTATGTTTTTATCTCCATATTTCTTGCGAATGGAGTTTAAATTAAATCATTACGAGTCTGTTCATGGCTGCAAATGGGTTCCTCAAAATCAACTGCACAAAGATGAATGGTATTTGAAGTAAAGTTCCTTAGGGAGAGGAACAAAATAGCATTATTCAAAGCTCTTTAGAGTAATTGTAAAATTAATGGATGAAAACTTAGCACAGTGTGTGAGCAGAACATGAATATGAATTCCATTTCCACTTGGAAACTGAGCCAAACCACTAAATTAGTGGCTAATTAGATGTTAGGATCAATACCAGTTGTTAGCTCTAATACCAATTGTTAGGATCGCTCAATACGTACACACTCAGTCAAAATGAACACAAAAAACAGGAGAGAGAAAAGACAAGGAGGAATATTGACTAAAAGTTTTATTATCGATGACTTTCAAGTATATACAACAAGATAGAATACAGAGAATGAATAAAGTACATTTTGAGAGCACTGTCTCCAATGGGGTATATATATGGTTTCAATTTACTAATATAGTTTCCAAAGATTTAAACTACACATATAATCTAATAAATATATCTCTATTAAATATCTTCCAAACATATATCATAATCTTTACTAAGTATCTTCCAAATATATCTCTACCAAATCTAGACATCTGGTGATGCTCCATATCTCGACATTAGGTACACAATCCTTTCAACCCTATCTTTACTTATCTATGTTTGATTGGACAGAGCAGATTTGTTTGGAGAGAAAAGCTCCCACAGACTGTTATCATGAAGATTTTGAGTACAAATCTTAGAGTTGGATCAGTTTCTACAAGGACAAATTCTAAATAATGAGCAAAGGGTAGCAGTTTTTTGGTGGTGTTGCTGAAAGTTCAATGTTAAAGCAAGCTTTTTAAGCTGATTGTATGAGTTTGATAGCAATTGTGGGGAGTTTGATCAATCTGTTCCAATGCGGAAGACATGCAAGTAACTTGGTTAGAAAAGGAAATGTTCAAACCAGAGAAACAAGTTTTCAACCCAAACCAAAGATTAAACTCAATTGGATCCTAAACCAAATCAGAAATTTGAACCAACTAAGATGAGTGAACGGGAAGAACATCAATTACAAACTCAAATGCACCTGCCACAGGTAGAATGCACCGTCAAAAAGTGACCATTAATCACTATTAGGGATGTACTGATTGAGTTGGATGATCCGAGCAATTGGTTAGAGTTTATAATCTGACCCAACACGATCCTTTATTTTTTTGTTAGATTGGATTGGACTTTCGAATTATTTTTTAATTATTAAAAAAAATTATAATTATCTACAATACATGTTATATTAATAACTAAAATTTCGTAAAGTTCAAATATCAAATATTCACAAGTTACAATGCACTGTTCCAAACATCGAATAACTATTTTTTAGGTTGTACGGATCAATGTCAACTTGCAAACCAACTGAAATTTTCAATTTTTCAAACATTCAATCCAACCCAAATCGAAATAAAGAACTAACCCAACTCAATATTCATGATCTGGGCTGGATAGTTCAGACTGGTTGAATTCTCGAATCATTAGAACACCCCTAAAATTTCAGTAGTTGCTAGGTTTGCAGAAGCAAGTGGAGATTTTAAAAATTAGAGTTTTTCTACTCTAATACCAACTGGAATCTAAATACGAAGCTCTCTTATATGTAAAAAGATATACCGATATAAACGGTAAATATACAAAATACACTACAAAACATATAAAGGAAATATAACATATTGATCAATCTTGACCATATGGGGTGGAAATAATTCGGAAGGGCAAAGAAAAACTTGATAATGAGCATGCAAGGAAACTCTATGTATATCAATATATTGATATAACAGATATGGTTGATATACAATCATGCCTCAGCTATAACCCATCATGGGAAAACATGATGGAAAAACAAAACAAAACAGAACAGAACAAAAGAATAGCCACAAGATCTTCCCTCCACCTCTATGGAGAGATGTGAAGGGTGGCATAAAAAGCTAAAAATATATGATTCGTACTCAAAGCCCTGATCATTACAGGAATGACTAAAAACAAACTTTCAAGTTAGCCTTATTGCCATTTCTTGGAGGAGTACTCGCTTTTGTGAAGTATTAATTACATTATTAGATTCAGCACTCTCCAGAACATCAGTCATTATTGCAGCTGCGTGGCCCAGAGGCTCCTCAATTGCCTTTTTCAACATGAAGGCCTACATGCCAAAATTTAAAATACGCATGAAATTCTCTTACATGGACGGCTGCATGCATAACTTATCTGGGCACGTTTCATACACATTATTTTAAGGAGATGTTTTTACCTGAATTGTGAATATTATTATGGAGCTTGGAGACAGTACTTTAAAGCAAATTAAACAAGTATTAGATCATAATAAATGAAAGTAGAAACATGGTGCTAAATTTAATTGTAAATGAAATTTTTTAGAACAAGCCTCTGCTCACAACATAAACAAACAGATCATCAACATAGGTAGATCAAGAAAACCAGTAGATCCACCAAAAGCCAATTCTGTGAAATCAAATGTTTGAAAGTGACTAGGCTTAAAATATTTCAGATTCTTGGGAGAAGCATAACGATAAATGCTCCTCAATTTCTAACTGTTTTACATGTCTTCTATTCTATTCACAACACGTCATGGATTGCAACTCAAAAAACGTCATGTGCTACTTGTATTAACAATAAAAATAATATCATGCATGATTTTTTTTTTAATCACAAAATAACATCATGCATAATTTTGTTCTTAATCACAGGGAGAAAATGAGGTTTTTCATGTGACTGTGCACAAGTAACTGGCTCGTAATAAAGATCTTTTTCAATGAAGAGAGATGAAAAGAGAGTAATAAGAGCAAGACCTGTCCATGGTGGGATATGACTAGAGTACACGGGTTCTGAAACCAAGGCTCTCCATCAATTTGAACAGGCAATGCCGCACACAATTGTATCTTAATCGACTTGCCCTGTGCAAGTCTTCTAGCTCGTGAAAGACCCACCTGTTTCATATAAACAAGGAAGTTGCAACACAAGTCTTAAGGATGACCCTTGTCCCTTGACCCAACTCCACGGCAACTCAGAATTGTCCCTTTACGACTAAATATGAGATCCGTAACATGTGATCTAGGATTGATACATGACCTAACACTAAGAAGATTTGCATGATTTAACCATCCATTTTCCTAGGTCCCAAATTAACAATTTTCTCCTTTTAACTATGTTATATCAATTTTGTAACAATTTGGTCCTTATACTTCAAATTTGTAATGATTTAATGAAATTTCTTTAATAGGTAGACTAGAGTGTTTTTAAACTAAAAAAAAAACTAAATTGTTACAAAACAATAATTAAAATTGACATTTAATTTGATGGAATTTTTCATATTGGGACTAAATGGTTACATACTCAAGTCCAGAAAGTACCAGAACTAAATGGTTCATTGCATACTAAAGTTTGGGACTTTTGTTTTTTAACCTTAGTTCTATTAAGTCTAATAGAAGTCAAGAAGTTACATGGCTACTGACTTTCAGCTTCGAGCTTAATAACTGAAGCATGCAAATCCCAGCCTAATGATTTTTATTTAGAATTAAACAATAAAACTACAAAACCCACCCATAATTAAAAACCCACTAAAGTCTTAAAGCTAACCCATTAGAGAGCATAGCAGCAAAAAACATGAGAAGGCATCATTACACGTGAAGGCTGGAAATAGATTCATCCCACTTAGATCCACCAAATTTGAACTGATATTTTTAGCAAACGGCATGATAAGATGTGGGGAATCGGGAACAGAACAATTGATTTGAATTACTGTGTACCTGTAGCTTCCCGAGGTGCCAGGTTCCAGATATGCTGACAACCTCCAGTTCTTTATCATGCATGGACTGCGGATCAAAATTATCAGAAGTTTCATCCTCATTATGCCAAAGATCCACACCGCCCATGTAGCTTCCAATGTTCGTAACAAGCACACCTTCTGCATCCTGTAGATATTCAAACTAAAGGTTCGATCAATCGACTCAATTAAATGAAAGTTCAGGACTAGATCATCATATACAGAAAAGTATGTATTAATACGTGTGAACGAAAAATCTCCAACCACTAAACCATTAGAAGAATTCACACTCATACATAAAATGTTTCATCATGCTACTGAACATTAGCCCACAACTTTTAGTAATGAATACAGTTACAATTAAGTAATGTTTCAGAACCAATGACTTCAAAGTTAAGTTATTACCTCAGGAACCTCTACCTCTACACCATCCACTTCCACCCGAACTTGCCATGGAATATCTGCAAATGACCTATCCATTATGCTCCTGGCTCCTTCTCTTGCATATAGAACTTTGTTCATAAACTGCAGTCATGTTAATAGATTCAGCTAAGTGATATGAACTACTCAAATAGCCTAAGATCAAATACACCAAAGAAGCAACAACTAGCAAAACCTTCTGCAAATGTAGACAAATACAGAACCATAAAGATAAAAGTTTCATTTCAATAAAAAGAAAAGATAAAGTTTAATGCATACGAGCTGATTATCTTTTTGCAACCTGCACAAAACTGACTTAACCTCATTGAGAAAGCGTGCAAGCATGGGCAAGCCAACCACTAAAAAATACACGGGCAAAGTTATTGTGCTCAGAAGATATCTGTTTATGGGCATCATTTAAGAATTGGTAAAATAAATGAACAAACGTCATTTATAAAAGGAAAAAGGTATAATGCAACAGAAAGAAAAATATTGAGAATCGATTATATCTCTAACAGAAGTGGTCATCTTATTCAACACATAAGTTACATAGAGTAGTATTAACAAGTGTGTATTAGATCATTGATGAATTTGCTAAAAAGTAGTGCACTTGAAGACGGGGAAGAAAAATATCAGAACTAGATTAATATGCACACAACTGAGCTATAGAATTATCCGAACAAAATCATTATTGTTGGAGCAACGTAAATTTTATGGAAAAGGGGACAGAATTCTCTCAACACTCAAATCTTTCCTTTTCTGGAGGAAGAGATGTTTTCACTTCTTAAGTTGAGTTATTTTGGAATCTCTACATAGTGTCCTTATATAGGCATTTTGAAACATCCTCCATGATCATTTATGTACCAAATATTAAATAATAAATTTACCTATGTACCAAATATTAAATAATAAATTTACCTAATACATATACTAATCATGTCATGAATCTAATACATGTATAAACTAATAAATCCCACTCTAAAATGTATCCAATAAACTTCATTTTTTAAATCTGTCCATGTGCACCCATTTAGTTATTGATGAATTAAGTTTACTTATCAACACCCCTCCTTAAACTTAATTCTCCTCCATTCTTCATGCTGAGTAGACGTCTTATCTTCACCATAGTCTATCCCTGCCTTTTGTTGATACCCCTTTGCTTCGAGTCTCGCCTGGTAGCGCTCTATTCTACTTTGAGCATTCATCTTTTTCTTATATACCCACTTTACTTCAATGAGTTGATTTCCTTTTGGCAATTCAACCAACTGATTTCGCTTGATAGCTATTATTTCTTCATCCATGACTACTTTCTTCTCATCTTGTATAGCTTCTTCAAAAGTGACTTATTTAGCATCTGTTAAAAAACAAATTAAATATACTTCACTTGTCGAGTCATGCAAATCTTCCATAGTGCACATCCTCAGATGTCTAGGCTCGTCCTCGTCAATGAATTTGATGGAGTATTAGTTGGCACAAATGATTCTTTTTCTCCAACTCTCAGTGGATTTTTCCCAATCCCATGAACTAGACTCGTTCACCTTCATATCTTAACTGACCATCACCTTCATATCTTAACTGACCATCACCTTCATCTCTATTGGATCATATAGCCTTTAGTATTCTTCGTACAATATTCCGCCTCCTTCGAAAATGAAATTCATGCTTGCTTGCCGAGTAAATCACCTTCGCAAAACTTAGTAGTATAATCCATATTCGGTAGTCCATGCACCATTGCCAACTCCTTCAGGCTGCCAAAATGGAGATGACCAAACCTCTGATGCCATAATGACGACTTATCCTCTATGTCGACTTGTAGACACTTCTCCCGTCCGTTACACAAATTTAGGTTGTACATGCAATTTTTTATCATTTCGACTTCAGCTTCCAAACGCCTTTCACTATCCTTCAATTGTAGCAACCAATCTTTCATGGATATTGCGTATCCCTTCTCCATGAGTTGCCCCAATCTTAAAATGTTGCCCCAATCTTAAAATGTTGCTTTTCAGATCAGATACGTAATACACATCCTCGATTGAACATTCCGCATCATTTGCTTGTAAATAAAATATTGTGTCTTTGCCTTTAGCGTGAATCTTTGATGCATCTCCGAACCATACATGTCCACTTTTAACTTCTCGCATCTCTTTGAGGAAGTGTTTGTACCCACACATGTGGTTGCTAGCCCCAGTATCAAGATACCATGTTGTGTTATCGTCACAAGCAACATTTTTATAAGCAACATTCTTCAGCCCTTTTCTCAGCATTACACTCATTTGCATAGTGTCCATATTTCCCACAATTATAGAACGGGGTTTGATTTGCACTCTTTTGCATAGTGCCCATGCTTGTAGCACTCGACACTCAAATTATTTGTCTGGCTATTCTTCCACGACCACGTCCCCTACCTAGATAATTTTGTTGGCTCGACTGCCCCTTCTTCTCACAGAATTCACCTCGACTGCGGCCTCCAAAACCACGACCGTTGTTTCGACCTCCACTGCCCCGAGAGTTTTGTGTAAAGCACCTTTTTGTCTTTGATGGTCGCCTTGGCATGTTACGTTTCCTCCAGTGACTCATTCTTCCTCGTCTTGCGTTGCTCGTGTGCCTCTAGCGATCTAGCAAGATCATCAACAATTAGATCTTCTATATCCTTCGACTCCTCAATGGCGCACACAACATTTTTGAATTTGTCGGTTAATGACCACAAAATTTTCTCCACAACCCGCGACTCCTTGAGAGTTTCACCATTGCTCTTGAGTTGATTCACCACAGTTTGTACATGTGTGATGTAGTCAGATATGCCTTCCCAACTCCTTCATCTTCATCACCTCTAATTCACTACGTAGTGTTGGGAGTCATACTTGCTTTACTCGATAAACTCCCTAAAAACTTTTTCCAACGTGTCCCACGCCTTTTTGGATGTTGTTGCACTTGCTATCTTCTCAAAATAGGACTCATAAACCACTTGGAATAATAGGTACAACACAGTCTTATCCTTCATCCGTGCTTGTTTTTGCGTCATAATATCATTTACTGTCATGTTTTTTATTTGCTCCGATTCAATGTAACTGCCCACAACCACGTCCCACACATCTTGAGCTCTGAGCAAGACTCAAATCTGAATGTTCCAGTTGTTGTAATTTGATTTCAGCAGACGTGGCAGCGGTACACCACCCAGTGACATCTTCCTAAAATTTGACATTGTCAATTCTAATACCACTCTGTTGGAGCAACGTAAAATTTTATGGAATGGGGGACAGAATTCTCTCCACACTAAACCTGTCTTTTCTGGAGGAAGAGATGATTTCACTTCTTAAGTCGAGTTGTTTTGAAATCTCTACAGTGTCCTTTTATAGGCCTTTTAGAACATCCTCTACAGTCATTCATGTACCAAACATTAAATAATGTATCTACCTAATACATGTACTAATCGTTAGGATGATTTATAAATAATCTAATACATGTATAATCTAATGAATCTAACTCTAAAATGTATCCCATCAACTTCAATTTTAAAATCTGTCTAGGAGCACCATTTAATAAATGATGAATTAAGTTTACTTATCAATTATCAGACAGAAGTAAATCCTCTCAGGCTCAATAAAATGACCACCCTCCATTTTAGCTTTGTTTCTTGGCAACATAAAAATAAATGCTCATAAAAATTTCCACATTCTGGCACAAAAGAAGTAGGACACAAGTCTAATGTCCAAAATTTAATGATGCAAGATATAGAACGCAAAAAAGCAAACTTCCTTTGCTCTCTCAAAAAACTAACGTACACTTTGAAAAGTTGTAATAGTAGCCATGCATGATTGCAGTTATGGTCAGCATGACCTTATGTAATGGATTGTTTTCGAGGAGTCAAAGTTATCTGTCAAGTCTACAATTTTCATCACCTGGTTATAAAATTTTCCTGGATTTTCCTCCCGCAAATTATGTATGTCAAGGGCAACCTTCGCATCACATCCAATTCCTGCATTTGGGGACAAATTGGTAATAATGAAGTAAAAAATAAGTAAATGAAAGAAATTAGGGAAAAACACAGATGTGTGTGTTCCATTGGAGAACCCTGATGATGAGACATACAATTCAGATGTGCCCTAAAGTTGGTCTGAATGCAATCAATTATCCTAATTACAAAAAAAGGAATTGCCAATAAAACTCATTCATATACCAAGATAATTATTCATAAATTGTGGAGCTTTGAGCTGCTTTCCATGTTGATCCACTATTGCCACCTTCCAACGGTCAAGAACGGTCACTGCAGCATTTTCTACATGATGCAAGACCGTACAAAGACCTCCCTGTCTCTCCACTGAGCCCAAACCACCACCCCAGTTTAATACTCTAGCGAGATCATTTCCTGTTCCAGCAGGAAGAATAGCAACTGGGGGAGGTGAAACAAAATTTTGTTTGTCTATACAATCTAGAACCCAACCAACAGTTCCATCGCCCCCACATACAAGAATCTTGAAGTGTGGCACCTTTCTGAATAAACAAAGACCAGATGCAGGCCCTTGTTCAGAACTCAACTCAAAAACCTGAAATATTAGCATACAGTCCATGACCATTAAACTCATGAACATCATTAACACTTGCAACGAAAATAGAATTCGCAAGAGATTTAAGTTGCCCTACACATTAAAACATTATTTTCTTTCTCATAATAAAGATTTTGATAGACCAAGATATATATATATGCTCCAAGTTTCCACCAAATGCCATAAAGAAATAGAAGTTGTGTATAAGCTACACACAAAGCATGCCATCTACCACATTTATCACCAGGGACCAAACTAAGAGCACAGAGTAGTTTGAACAAATTATTCTAGGCTATAGTATACAACAGTCTACTTCTAAGTTAAAGCCTCCTATAATAGAGTGGTGAAAAAGCGATACCTGGACAGGATTCAAAAGAATGTTTAACCGTTGTTTGAGAGAATCTCCACGACGGGCTCCACTTTTCTTGTTTATAAGTACTAGCAAGGGACGTGAATCTGGAGGAAACTCAATCACCTCGTACCTCAGGTTCATTCCTACTATATGGGATACATCTTTCTGATTGAATGAAGAATATTTTTTCATGTTTGGATTTGAAACATTTTTGTCATCTATATAACCATTTTGATGCTGAACCTCTGAAGTTCTGCTACCATTACAGTTTCTTTCAGTTCCATTATAACCATTAGCCGTGTGATGAGAATCAGCTGTGCTTTCAGTAGACAGACCACAAGTACTACCACTTGTTCCTGTATAAACAGATGATTTACGTCCATGTTTGTTCTTCTTCCCCTGACTCCTTATACTTGCACGCACCGAGGATGCAATCTCATTTGCTCCGTGGGTGATGGAACTCAAAAATCCACCAGAGGACGTCCTAATCGACTCCTTGACATAAAGTGGTGACAGAATCAACCTTCTAAATGAACCTAAGTCACAAATATCACCTGTTTCATTACACATACTACTATGGCAATCGACATGCACTAGACGTTGGCACCATAAGCAACACCATATTGGAGAGCCACCAAGAAAAGACCCACTACATGGTTCTTCACAGTAACTGCAGAAAGAGGCTTCATCAGATTGATCAGTAATCTCAGTCCACCTAACAGCCCATTGGTGCATCACATGCTCAAAGCCGATCATAGATACACACTTGCAATCCTTTTGAGCACTAGAAGAACAGTTTAGGTGAGCTGCAGCACCACAAATGTTGCAACGGTGAATAAAACTATCTGAAGCGACCGTAGGACCAAGAGTCTGTGAAGGGGACACAAACTTTAAGCATGCACAACAACTCAAATTCTTTCCACGAGATACAGATTCAAGAATCCAGTAGTGTGCAGCTACAGGAACTTTATTAGCTTTCTTTGGGTCTCTCTTCGACCTGGCTATAGCTTTCATCCAACTCAAATTGATATTTCTTTGCCATAGAAAGGCTGTAAGGGCTACGGTAAAAACTCCAATGATGGCAGCACTAAGGCAAGAAATAACAAAAATACGATCAGTTGGGTTCTTGCTATTCCAACTGGGGAACAACAATCCAATTTCCCAGACCTCATCCATCCTTTTGGTCACGGATATGAAAAGAAAACCATCTAATGGCTGAAACAAGAAATTTAGCTCAAGACAAATGACAGCTTCTTACCGCCCAAATGTAATCCAAATCAAATGATGAACCAAATTTTAATAATTTAGCCAACTTGATAATGACATTACCAATTTATAGGTGGTAACTCACTATAAAATCTTTTCACATCTCAATATCACAGATGTAAACCCCCACCACATTTCCAAGGAATCAAATAAAATATTGATAGACAATCGCATACCACCTGAAAACGTGAAAGATAAACGTAAAAAAATGAAACCTCGAAAGTATGAACAGCACCATCAGAAGCAATGAAAAACAAATAGCTATCCTCTAAAGTTGAAAGTCAAGTGTAATCCTATGAAGATAATGGATAGGAAGATCATATTAATGCTGCAGGTTTTGGATT
Source organism: Cucurbita pepo subsp. pepo (assembly GCF_002806865.2). Lineage (NCBI taxonomy): Eukaryota > Viridiplantae > Streptophyta > Magnoliopsida > Cucurbitales > Cucurbitaceae > Cucurbita > Cucurbita pepo. Next base: position 9,572,761 of record NC_036639.1, on the reverse strand, counting down.
AAGGAGAACAGGACATAGATTCAACAAGATTTACAAAGGTTAGCTCGATAACGGAATATATAAAGTATAATCAAAAGAACACCCCAACAGAGATCGATACAACATTTTGACATAATTGAGAGATTACTAGACCGGCAATCCAATGAGACGCTTAGCAGCTAAGAATCGTAGCAAAAAAAAGGCAATAGCACAAACTATTCAAGTTCATGGCTCACTAATCGCGTTATAATGCTCATCTCAAAAGAAGTACAAACCAAATTCATTTCATGAACAAGACGCAAAATCACGAAAAGCGGTGAAAATGGGCAACAGGATGAATTTAAACTTACTGAAAACAATGAATGAACAACAGGATCAAATGGCCCGATCACAGGAAAACCTAACTCGATCTTCGAATAATACAAACGCGCTATTCCTTCAATGTTAGGAATCGTATCAAGTCCCAAATCCGAAGCTTTCGATGTCGGGAGAAAGGTTCGGATTTGAGAATTTTCAGATGGAGGTCTCGTGTTCTATCACCTTTCCTCCTTTGTTTTTTCTGTTTTTGTTTTAGTTTTTTTTTTTTTAACCATTAATTTTCCAAATCAAATAAATTTTAGAATCTTTCTTATTTTTAATTCCCGGTTTATAAAATTAAGATTCCAACCAAAAAGAATCTTCTATATTGGCAGATAGCCACTGGGCCCCACAGGTACCTTAGACATGGCACATTTACATACGGACATGTGGATTTCACGTGGGGCTAATCTCTGTGCGAATTCCGCGGTGACTCGGCGGGCAAATTCCCGATTGTTTGGGATAACTACTCACAAACTTCCAAAAAAAAATTAAATTAAATTAAATACTAAATCTTTTTTTTTAAAAAAAAAATTATATATATATAACTCTCAACTTTAAAAAATACTTAAATTTTTTTTATTAAAAATGTTTAAAATTTTATTTTAAAAGCTTACTAAAAATATAAAAGTTAATGGATTATGTAATAATGGGACTAAATTGGCTCTAAAAATATAAAATTCATAATTATAACCCTCTATCTCAACTCTCTAAAAACTAACCTAAAACAATTTATATTATTGTTAGGTTGAATTTAGATACGGGAATCCAGTACGATTTTGATATATATTTTTTAAAGTGAATCAATTCAACTATCCATATGTCTGAATTTGACGTTAAAATGTGGATATGAAAAATAAATTCTTGACGACCCACCTACTACTTCCATCTCTAAGTTTGTTGTTTGTCATTACATCATGATTATATATATATTTTTTTTTTGTGTGATGGTGTTGCGTAAAATTATTTAATTAATATTGTAGGTGTACGAGTCAAATTTTAATATAATATAAGAATGCTAGAATACCATATAATATAAGAATGTTAGAATACCACAAATTTGAGTTTTAATACACTCCTTGCCATGAATATAATCACTTGATTTTAGAGAAAGAACTATCCAAAAAGATATATCTGAGAGAATTGATTAAGATATTTTAGAATTTTTTTTTAAATTGAAGGTAATATTGAAACAAAATTGAAAGTGAGAGGGTTTCTATAATTTTGCTATTATTTTCTACATTTCTTAATTTCACATCATATAACATAAAATTCACAATTTAAATTAGGATAATGAAAGGAATGAATTATCTTAAAACACATCTCACTTTCCAAAATCAAATATTGAATTCTCGTTGAATTTGAAAAAAATAAAAGGTCTATTTTTAAAAAATCATTAAAAGGCGTTGAAATAAAATATAATGGGGGAAAAGAGTCATTTTACTTGCTTTCTTTATTAATTAATTTTCACCCATTTTTTGTGGAATTAATTCTTCTTTATTTAGATATAGAATTACAAATATTTTGGATGAATTCATCCAAGAACATTATTAAAAAAAAAAAAAAAATTAAAATTAAAAAACGTAAAATATGTTGATTAGAAATAAAGGAGGTCAAATACCTGTTAGATATTCCAAATTACTAACTCGTGATAAACAGAGGAATGGACTGTGAACCAAATAACAACTCTTGTTACTAATTATTCCAAAGATAAAGAAAACGTTAAATATCAAATTTGGTCCCTGCACATACCCAATCCATTAGTTGCACATACCCAATCCATTAGTAGCTTCTAAAGGTAGGATCTATTTATCAGGTTATATCGAACTTGGGAGTGAAAGTTCGAGACTAAATTCTAACTTTCTACAAACTACATGGACCAAATTTGTAACTTAATCCAGAAGAACATTCTACGATCCCAGAAACCGATCTTGGAACTCGATATCAATGTGTTAAACTTCTCTTCATTAAAAGGGCATATATATCAAATCTATGGAGAAATAGGCACACAGAAAGGCATGGTACCTTTGAAACCTCCGATTGTAATAGAACAAAATAACAACAATGCCTCTGGAGAAATGGATACTTGAACCAAATTGAAATGGGGATCATGCCAACAAAACAAATAGGATGATTCGGATGCGAATTAAAAATAAGCACTTGATAATATTTTTATTACTTCAGCTAAAATACTGATCAGGATTTACAATTTTTACATGTAACGCCAAATAATCTGTATTGAAATATCAGCACACTAATGTCCAGCCCAACTCTGTGTCTCCACATCTAACACTCAATTTTTTTTCCCAAATAAGAAGAGCTAAAGCTTAAATCATGAATAAAAAACCCATACAAGTACAATTAATACCTGGGTTTAGGGATGCATGGAGACTTCTGGGAAACAACTGCAATTCTTCTGCCCTCCCATTTGCAGGAACAAAGAAAAAGAAAGAAAGACAGGGCATTGCAATTTCTTTTGTACATTAAGTGTGAATGGACCTATTTATATTACTCAAAATGACATTGAAGGACCTAACTTGCACATATCTTATCTAACAGCCTCAATTGATTTCAAGAAGATAACTTAGAAATCATTTCTCTCTGACATTCCCAATTGTATGGTTCTATTTGTGAAGCATATTGACTATAAGTTGAAAGAAAATCGACCAGAGAAGCATTAGGGATGTAGAGATAATTGGCCGACGTGAACAAAATCAATCAATTAATAATTAAAGTGAAAGACATTGTACCCTGTCAGGAAGATTTCTAGGAATGGGAAGTGCAGTAACATATCTCTGGGGGCAAGATCTCTGAGAACTTGTGGTTACATCAGAAGATGACGAGGCCTCACCCCCATCAACTTGTCCTCGACTATGGAACTTGGCAAACCGATTGATAACGGAGAATTTCTCAAGATCCTGGCATTCCACTCTCAAATCTAAGATTGAAGCTCTCTTCTCCACTCTGCCATAGCAAAAGCAGCTTATTACCAATTTAAATCAAAAACACCTCAACGAGGCGGAACCAAATAATGTCAGTAATAAACAAAAGTAATAGTAGCAACAGCAGACACCAAAAGCTGAAAGAAAATTGCGATTGAAAAGTGAGAAACAATGCAAGATTAGCATCATATAATCAAATCCTCTGGAAAATAAAAATAATCAAATCAAATGAAAGACATTAAAGCTACCTCAATAAATCATCTTGCATCTTCTGTGCCCGGCTCATGAAGTTCTCCAAACCTTCTATGAACTTATGATAACCAGCTTTCCCAGATGCTTTAGGTCTCTCAGAAGGGCTAAAATGAACATACGAAAAAAACCAAATATTAGTATTAAAAAAAATATGTAAACAATGTACAATCTATCGTCCTTGCATAGACATTTAAAATTTTAAGGTCAGAGGAAAATTCTTACAGATTTCTTTCTGGATGCGAAGCATTATCAGTTCCTGTGGAAGAAACTATATTACAGGCATCCCCTAATGCTAGCCTCGCAACAAAATAAGCCACACTCTCATAATGTAAGCTGGGGTCTGAAGAGAGAGTTGTAAAAGGAGGAGGACGAAGGAGTTGTTGAACTAGCTGTGTAGTCAAGTTAAGCCTCCTCTTTAGTTTTATTATCAGTCCATCGTCGATCATTTCAACTTCATCTTCTTTCTGTCAAAGGATGATTGCAATAAAAATCATTTTATTAATAGATCATGCACTCTTGACTAGATCTGAGATCTGGAATAACAAACATTCAAGAAGAGCCTAGTTAAACAAATAGCATACCTTCTCAATCAGCCGGTTGGTTGTCTGAGCCCAGTCAACGTCTGCCATGCTGCAGATAGAAAACAGCAGTCAGCATACATAAGAACAAGCATTAAAAAAAATAATAATAATAAATCAAGCACTATGCTTAATCCATGAAGTCGAGCTTCCACAAGATAAGTTTTCAGAGGATGGAGAATGTATTTAACAAGAACCAAATCTATAAAAACAAAAATAAATAGCTTTTTTGAAAATACAGAAAATGATTGAGGTGTAAATCAGCAAGAAACAAAAGGTGAAAATGTCAGAAAACGTTATAAAAAAACTTCAAAGCATTCCAATCCTTTACTCTTATCATTCAAAAGCTAAAGAAACCTTCAGTGAAGATGCACAGAAAACGTTCTAACAAATTTTCGAAGTGTTCCAATCCTTCACTTTTATCAATCAGAAATGCTAAAAAAAACCTTCAGTGAAGATGCATGGATTCTTTTTTTTTTTTCTTTTTCGAGCAGTCACTTTGAACTTGCATTTCTAGTCCAATCTTATGTAGCAGTTTCTTTCAATTAACTACAAATATTTTAGTTGTATTCTTTTGAGGGTAAGAGGACAACCTTATATCCTGCAGCCTTCTAAAGCTTTGAGTGATTTCTTCATTCCATGGTAACAGTTCAGGTGCAGAGTGTTTGCGCTTTTTTGGTCTTACGGCAGACAAACTTTCATTGATGAAATCAAGTGGCAATGATTGACCAGAAGACAAATGTCTGTGTTCTATCGATGCGAGAGTTAAACTGTCCCTTGAATTATTGTGCTCACTACCATCAACAGAAGCATTTGCTTGATTCAAAGGAATTTGAGCATTGAAACCATCAGGAGGTTTTTCCACAATGAAAGGTTGATCCAAAGGCTTTATGGATGCATTTTTAGATCCAGGAAATACGGTTAAAGATTGCCCATTATTGAAGGTTCCATATTGATCAAACCAAGACGGTGCCATCTGGGGACTAATTTGAGGATGCTCGCCTCTCACACAAGATGCAATGTCACTATTAGATGATACATAGGCATCCCCTTTCTTTGATGAATAATTTACCGCTGCTGTATCTACATGTGAAATGGAACCATTGTTATGCAATGACTCTCTGACAGCATTACCGTGTCCATGCAATAAGAGTTGTCCGCCATCCATGGCAACCTGCTGAGAATCTAAACCGCAATCCGGACCTTTAAATCTCTTCCCACTCCTGTTAGTTGGGTCATTATCTGCACTTTTAATGGCATGCATATGATGCAGTAAGGAGTAATGGTGTTGCGGACTAATATTTGGACGCAGAGAATGACCAAAAGTGTCAATATTTGCTCGAGTAGCCATAGAATTTGATGGAGATGCACCTAATGAGGGATGTCCAGCTGATTCCAGTCCACCTGATGCACTTGTAGCCTGCAAGGAAATTTCACTCTTCCCACCTGAAACTTGTTTGTCAGGGCTTTCTTGCATTTGTTTTTCTCCCCCAATAATATTTTGCATATTCATGGAATTTTCTACAGGGAAAATACCCTCTAGTTCCAATTTCTCTTGATTATCAGTCTTTTTTTGTCCAGAAAAATTCTTGTCTGGATTGTCCATACGCATATGAGACTTAAGCAAATCTGAGGCAGCTATTGATGGCTCCGCATGTAATGAATGTTTCTGGGTTCTGACACTTGCCCACTCATTAGGAGAGACTTTTGAGAAAGAATCCTGTTGAGACATGGGCACAGAAACCAATTCCTGGGCAAGCTGGGAAGAATTTTGTGCATTAGATATATCACCACTGCTAAGGTGAGATGTGTCAGCAGAAGAAACTAGGTTCATTTGGAGACCACTTCTGGAAATATCTGTTGATGCCATTTGGCTCTTCTCAACTCGCTCAGAAGAGTCATCAAAAGTTCTTGAATGAACACCAATTTTATCCGAAAACACACTAGCAGAGTGATTGGCAACTAGGTGCTGATTGTGCAGATGACTTCTAGGATAAGGAAAGGCAGATTGAGAAGCTGCAGCCAAGTTTCCTTGAGCATTGATATGAGGGATTTTATTGCCGCTGTGTCCAGAAGGACCAGTTATATTATTTCTCAAATCCCTCTGTTTAGAGGCTACAGAAGCCAACATATGACCACGTTCTCCTGTTTCCGAGGTAGAATGGGTTGAACTCATAACCATGGGCGAGGAACAATGAGAAGATAGAGCAGAATCTTGCATGGACATGCGTTGAGGGGGCCCCAGTTGCAAACCAAAAACTTGAGAATCAGAGGACTGCTTTCGTGGTGCTTGACCAACTGATCCATCAGAAGTTTCTGCTTCAACCATTTCAGAAGAAGGATTTCGGTAAGAGGGACTATGTGTAGCATTACCATGTTCTCTTGGCTGGTCCACTTTGTGAAGAAGCTCAAGCATATTTTGGCTGCAAATAAATAAAGAATGAGAAGGATTTTACCTAAATCATCATTTAAGTTGAAATATATAATCCAGAAACACATAAATGCTCACTAATATGATACTTGGTTCAGAAATCAGATATCAGATAACAGATAAAAAGGTGGAAAAAAGTGTCAGAAAAGGAAGGAAATGCAAGGTATCCGCCCTAACCAAGCTAAAATAACACCCAAAGAAAACCCTCCAAGTAGGGTAAATCAAGGATGGATAATAGTTAAGAGATTGAAATCCTATTTTAGTCCCTCAACATTTTTTGTCATTTTGGCCCCTAAGCTAACAAAAAATTTATATTGTCCCTAAAATTGGCATAAAAAGACCAGTTGAACCCTATTTAACAGAAATCAAACAGTAGGCTGATTAAATCTACCCTGCAAACAAATATTTGAAGTCTTATGTAGTAGGTCAAGAGCTAATAATTGATAAAAAATAAAAAAAAATAGTTGCAATGACAAAAAGAAACACTTGATCGAAGTTCATAAATGGTAGTAGCAACAAGCATAAATTGCATAAATGATAATAAACAATTGTTCAGTGTTAGACTACCTGGACGGTAAGGCCACTTGTCGTGGATCATGGCCTGTAAGGTTATCCAAAGAAGAAGAAAAACGAGATCCAAAAGGTGGAAGCATTCTTTTGGAAGGTATATCTCCAAAGGCTCCCATGTCACTCTGAAAACAAGCTTAAGCCTTCATTAATCATGGAAATTTTGAATCGATTCTCAAATTAGAAATATACAAAAAAACAATATTAGAAAAAAAAAAATCTTATTGCAACAAATTGAAATCCCAATCACCTTTTCAACTTCCATTGAATTTCCATCTGCTCCTGATTTGGATTGCCTAAAATGACTTAGCTCACTGCCTTTAAACCCATGAGAATTCTGCTGCATAGGAGCCTGTGGTTGTGTTGCATGGGTTGTTCCAAAAGAAGGTTCCATATCCATATCTAAATTCCCCATAGGATGATACTGGAATCTGCGAGAAGTTAGAGATGGCTTTCGAATGGTATTACCTCCTACTTTCTGTTTGCTTCCAGAAGAAGTGTGTGTATCACTAGTATTTGAGTTTTCAATCTCATGCATTTCAGTCGCACCCTTCTCTAAGCAACTGTTCCCAGGTGATTCGAACATTTGAGAGCCCTTATCATGATGATGTTGGTATTTTTCCACAAAACCACTTTCTTTTAACTCCATTGAAGTAGTAGCATCTTTCCAAAAGGAAACATTACGATTAATGGGATTGTGTTGCCTGCTTCCTAGGTCATCTCTTAAACTGCTAGCATTAGTTACTGCAGCATTGTTTATCATATGAGCACCTTCATTGTACACCTGCGAGTTTTCAACAGCAGGATTTGCATGCTGCAACTCATCAGTTGCGTTAGGAATTGAATCATGGTTCTGCTTAAAAGTAGCAGAACCCATCTCTTCACATAAAGTTCTCTTATGATCTCCACCCTGAGAAGATTGTGACATGTTATGTGTTTTATGATTTTTCATACCTCCATGGGAGAACATCGGTTCAATATAGCTCCAACCATTAGGCTTACATGGTTGGCTATTATAAGAGGACACATTCTGTTGACGGAGCCAAGATCCTGACATATTATCTGCATTTATTTCCACACTTGAAGTATTACCTTCGTTTTCAGATAAATTGTGACCCTCAGCAAGTGACTTATGTTGCAAATTACGGTCTATCCATTTTCTTTCACCATCCAACGATGGAGTCAAACTTTGGGCCCTGCTATTCTGAAAACCTTCAGTTTGTTGAAAGAATGGTTTATGAGCCGGTTGCGAAAATCCAAAGGCATTGGCTGAGTTAGTATAATTGTTGGGCCTATTATTTGCCGCAGAAGAGACAGAAGAATGTCGAGAATTCATTGTCTGCAAGTTGTTATCAACCCAAACAGGTTGCAATTTTCTACTGCCATTAACATCGGAAGATTGCTGATTACCATTTGGAGCACCGCTATTATTACAGTTTAGGCCACCCCACCCTTCTTGAGCGCCCATATCCCCACTTGAAGTTTCTGCCACAGCTGACTGCATCAAAGCACTCCAACTTCCACTCTGTAAAAAGGAATATCCAGCATTAAAATCCATACCATCTGCCATATTGAAACCACCTGCCGTAATGTTATCATTCCTCCCAAAAGCATCCCACAAGTTGTCATCTGAACCATACAAAATCTTTTCTTCAGCGGGATCTAGTGTAGCCACAGTCTGTGGTGGAGCAACCTGTGCCATTGTCTTCTCCTGTGACACCTCTGATCGCCCATTGAAATCTTGTCTGCTACCAAATTCCTGCATAGATGTATTTCTCTGTTGGAGATTCACATGCTGCAAGTTTTCAGAATTTAATCCTCCATTTAAACCTTGACTGGCAGACATGCCAAGCATACTTCTCCCCATGAAATCCTGTCTCACAACCATTCCATCCTGCATGCTAACCTGATCCGGGAATGCAGTATAATGGTTCCCTGAAATGGGGTCGTTACTGACAGATAACTGCTGCATAGAAGGTTTATCTGTCGGAATGAGAGAGTTTGAACCTAGAAAACTAGGTGCAGTAGAAATAGGAACCCCATATAAAGAGTGATCAACTTGTTCAGGAATTAAACCCATCGAGCGCAGTGCTTGTTGCTGCTCAGAAGGAAATACAAATCCACTAGAGGAGCCCTGCATTGTTGCCGACAAACTATGTTGCAATGAGTTGGTGTTATTCACCATATGCTCAGTCAACCAAGGAGAGGTAGATAAATCATTAACAGGAATACCATCAATCAGCGTGGCTGAATGGTTTCCTGCTGACGGCTTTGAGTTGGATGAAATCTGATTCATTGAGCCATGTTGTCTTGCTTCCTGCTGCTGAAATTGGTGTTGCCTCTGAAGTTCTTGAATATGTGACAACATCGCTTGTTGTTGCAGAAGCTGCATGTCATGATTCCCAGGCTGCTGCTTAGGCAAAATCTGTGTCACACTGGCATTCCTGCCACTCAATTGCTGTTGGCCACCAAAAAAATCAAAATTTACGGGAGAATCAGTAGTTTCCAACCTAGCTACATTTTTCTTGCTTAATTCAGGATTATTCACTTGTGCTTCATGAATAGATAGGCCTCTAGATGTTATATGCCTATCAGATACTGCATCTGCACCTAAAAAGTTTGCTTCAGCCTGTCTTGCATGGAAAAGTTGTTGTCCTGCTGCATAACCATTGAGAGATTGATATTGATTCTGAGACTCGCTTCTTCCAATCTCAGGAGTTATATATGATTGTGAGAAGTTCAAACCATGAAGCGAGTGAGAAGGCTGACCCAGTCCTCCAGAATCTGCTAGGAAAAAATATAAACAAAATATAGTCGATGCCATAAAAAAGAGAGGAAAAACGATGATCCACACAAAGTAAGAAAAAAAAGTAAGGATCGGCTTCATGAAGGAACTACAAAGTAATACCTGGTTGATGAGCATTATAATTCTTCAAATTTGAAACAAAAGGAGAATTTATTTCTCTCTGGTTTCGAACCCATAGATTATTATTAAGACCAGCGCAGCTTCCATCAGCAGCCTGAGACTGATGCTGGCCCTGGTACAAATTCTCTTGGCCAAAGAAATTGTGGACCCTGTCTCCAACTTCGTTTCCAGGCATAGATGGTCAACCCCACTGTTCAGCTGGTAATGACTTTTGGTGTGAAAATAGGTACCTAAAAAAAAAAGTTATCAGCTACAGCAAATCCATGCCACCTACAGCAACCACATGAGGTAATTTCTCAAGTACGGTTGTTGTCCGAAACATACCCTCTTTTGGTCATTTAAGATTTCTCAGAATTTCTATATGACGGAACCCCTCAAATATATCCTGCATATAGCCACTACACTACATCATACTAAAATAGATTTTATGGCCAAAGAGAAAATAGCAACGAGTTCCATAGATAATAGCCACGTAGTACCATTTCAATCATGTCAATTCAAATCACTTTTTTTAATTGAGAGAACATCTTGCACCATAAGAAAGGGTAACAAAAACAAGCGCCAAACAAACACTCGGGCCATATACAAATGTTTTTAAGAAACTAAACAAATGCTCTAAACAGAAGCCAATCTTGGTAATAAAAAGTCCAAGGTTTAATGTCATTGATTTAGGGATTTTCGTAGCCTTCTACATGCAGAGAATATTAGAAAATGTAAGTTACGCTATTATCTCAATCTAGCAACAGCAACGTGTTGTTCATTTTAGCACAACATTTATAATCAGAACTTGAACTTTTTACCTCAACCAGACAGCAAACCACCCGAAGGCAACTGAACTCCCATAGTTTTTTCCCTTGTCCCCTTACTTGGAGATATAGCTATCCTCCTTGGCCATCTTAAGGCTTCATATCTGAGGAAGAAAGGCTCTAAAGTTCTAAAGAATAAAAGACCTAAAAGCCTCCTTTGTGATTCCACTTAAAAGTTGCAATTTAACCGTTATTGTTTTGCTATAAAATATAGTTACATTTTATCCATTTAAAAGCAACTGAATTTTGAGTTTAAATTTATTAGATCTTTCCTGTTACCAGTCTCTATCTTTTCAGGTTGCTATAGCTAGACTAACATGGATTTAGATTTAACTTATGTTCATAGGTTCTGAACTACCTCGTTCCAAGTGTTTAGACATTTTGAATATCTTTATTCATCAATTTAATGAGGTAGAGAGAACATCCTTTCTCCTCTTGGCAACTGAAAAATAGAGTTTATAGAAAAAGAAAATTTGTTGTTCAACAACAATTGTTTTTGAGGTGTACAATGGCTGTTTACCTAGTTTACAACAAAACCAAAAAGAAAGAATATTTCAAAAATCTCATAATAAAAAGACGAAACCCAACTTGAAGGTAACAGAATGGAAAGAAATCTAGCCCCCAATCATCGACAGTACAGATTGATATTTCTAACATCATTATAACTGCACTCCATAAAGTGAAATTGTGATGCGTGGTTATTGATCGTAGCCTCATAAACCATGCAGCGAGCTACATGAATTGAAAGTTAGAACACTGCGAAAAGTCTCAAATCCAAAGATATATGGGATCATAATGAAAATTGACCTTCTAGTTCAAGTCAATCTCATACTGGCAAAAAAAAAAAAAAAAATGAAGACCATAAAATTAACAGGTCCTGGTAATATAACAATATGAGCACCGCATTTCCATGGATACTAATATTTCCACAAGTCATACTATAAACATGACTGCATGTATTCTCAATATAAAGCCGGACCTATCTCTATAAGATAACCAGTGAAAGAACGTGAAGATAAAGAGTGGTTGCAGTGCTTACAAACCACAATGAAAAGATTACGACATTACGTTGTAAAATTTTTCGCTCCCAGAACCCAAAAAGCTTGCGCAACACGTGAAAAGCAAAAATGACAAAAATGGGGAAGGGGATCAAGAGACGACATGTTGCGCTGACACAAGCAACAACACTAATGTCGTCCAAAAACTTCATTATCGACAAAAGGAAGTAAAACACGCCACAAATATAATCAATCCATTCCTCCACCTCCATTTTCAGAACAACCAAACAGGTAGGTACAGAAGCCACAAATTTTCTCCAGATTAACCCAAGGAGAAGGCGCAACACAACACTACAAGCTGCAACAAGCTGCAACAAGTTGCCCGTACCCAAGACACCGCCATGAAGCACTTATTCACTATTTCCCAAAAGAAAATACCCCCCGGAAAAGGGAAAAAATTAGGGTTTTAAAAAAAGAAAGAAGGAAGCAACAAACTCACACTGATTTGATGAGCTTTCACATAAACTTGTAAGCGTTCCTCTGATAATGCTGGATTATGCAGTGTTAGGGTTTGAATCAGAGAGAGATACGACTATATGTTCCTCCCCGAGCTCAGAGAGAGAGAGAGAGAGAGAGAGATAAAGCGATCGAAAGAGTGCGAAAATTTCAACGAACTGGGTCACAGAGTTGAGGTTCGGACCGAACCTCAGGTCTGGGATGGATATGGATGATTTGGGTCCGAATCTGAGCCCCGATTGCCATCGCCATTGCCCAATGAGGTACTGCGAATCCATGTTTTCCTTCCTCCCAATAATACGAGTTTTCGCACGTGCCTTTAATTTTTTTCACTCTATCCAAAAATACCTTTTTACCCTCTGGAAATTTGGGACAACTCATTTGTCATGGGCTGGTCCAATAAAAAGCAGGCCCAAGCCCAATTTCATCATACTCTATCTTGGGCCTAAATTGATTCGGCCCGTAAGTAAGTTCAAAGCCCAAATCCCAAATGTTGAGACCTCGAGTGCATTGGTATAAATTTACTTCACCATATGAGTTACAATTATCGAAAGAAATAACCTATTATTAATAGATGATTATTACCTATGGTATTAACACGACGATTAAAACTCGAACTTTGAGGCTTTAATGGTAAAAAGGTTTAATCACTCGTACCTGAGTTCATAAAAGATTCTTTATACTGACCGTGTTGGGCTTCGATGAGCTCAAATTTATATACGTCATTAGTGAATGATCAGTTTGTTTGGAAAAGTAAGCTTAAGACAGCCCGAGTCACAGTTATACGACTTACATGACCAAGCATATACCTTAGAGTTTGCATTAGACACGTTAGCTTTATATGTTAAGAAGAAATATTCATATATGTGGTTTCATATTGATTATCATAAATTGATTATAGTGATTATAGTAAGATGTGAGGAACAAGTAACCTTTTAAAGTAGTAAGGATTTTCGTGAGTATAAGCTTACGAGCTAAGAAGGTTTAATATCTTAAAGATTTCCCCCATGATCGAGCATGGATAACATTCAAACTCAATAATGTGTTTACAGTTTTATGTACGCCGTGAACTAAAGGTTTAGAGATATTGTTTGACTCGAACATTCGCACCTTTCCGATTCTTTCTCCTATATTTTGGAAGATATGTTAAAATGGATGAGGTTGTTTTGTTGTTCTTTACGAAACACTAGTGAACTCAATTTATACATCTTAATAAGAAAGATAAAATCAGTCCCCTAGGCATCGAAATCTTGAAGCTTGTTGGTCTACTCGTTGTGAGTTCTATTGCCATGAACGTCTAGATCCATGTTCCATGTCGTATGCGATTATATTTCCGACTCCAACAATAAGGTCATTTACTGGTATTTTTAATACTCAACTTTTTTCAATAATTTTTCTTTTTTTAAAAAAGACACCTCAAACGATCGACATTGATTGCTACACGAACTATAGATAATTATGATAGAGTTAATTTCCGAACAATTTTTATCTTAACTTTAGCGTAGCATTACTTCATAGCATGCATGTAGTAATGACCAAAATCATATTAAAAAAAAAAGCGGTGTCGTTACACATGCATACGCTATAGTATTCCTATAATAATATAAGTTAAATAATAAAAAAAATTTACACTAGGGATAAAAAGGTAATTAAAATTTTTATAATGGACTACATTAATAAAAATACACATAAATTTTTTACTTAATACCTTCAATTTTTTTTTTTTTTTTCAAAAGCATGTCTAAACTTAAAAAAGAATACTCGTGAGTAATCTCCCTTTAAAAAATATTAAAGATTTTAAGAGTAACGTTAATATTTTTAAAAATTCAAAAAAGAATTAAAAAATTTAGAGATATTTATAAGATATAGCCCGAGAATTTGTATTTATATATTAACGATAATTTTTTAATTTATAAAAATTAAGAGGGTTAATACTAGTTTAAATATTTAAAAATAATTAGATGAGTATTAATAAATGTTTTAAAAGTGAAAGATATTTTTAAAAATTTCAAGATATTATCAAAACCTTTTAAAAATTTGTATATATATATATTTATATTTTTTTAGCAAAAAAACTAAGTTTATTGTATTTTAAAAAAATTAATTTAGCCTTTATACGGAGAGCCTACGTGTCAATAACCCAACGGTTAACACAAAAAAAAAAAAAAAAAAAAAAAAAGAGGAATTAAGGGGAATATATAAAGTCAAAAAGAAAAGAAATTAAGAAGAACAAAAAAGAAGAAAGAAAAGGCAGATCCCAGTGGCCAACTCTGGCAACTTCCGAGCCCTTGGACCTATTGGTTGTTGCAGTATTTTTCGTTTTCCCGTTAACCTACAGAATCACTGTCAGCCACACGAACAGGACGATCACACGGCCACATGGGGGAGGAGAAGAGGCACCAGATGATGCAGAATCTCTTTGGAGATCAATCCGAGGAGGAAGAAGAGATTGATTCCGAGCACGAGTCCAATCCGCAGCCAAATTATGCTTCTGTACTGTCTTCTATCCATGTTCTTATTTCTTTACGCCCTTACTACTCGAACTTTCTTAGATTGATGGATGTCGAGGGATTGAATTTTGGGTGAAGTTGCTGCTGTGTGTTGTGTGTTGGTTTAGTTGTTAATTATTTGCGGATACAATCGAGCATTCAATCTGCCACTTCAATGAAAAGGATTAAAATCAAAGCTGAAGAGCATTGGAAGACTGGTCACGTGAACCGATGGAATTAATAGATATTTCGGTGTTAATTGGAAAGATGCATATGGGGAACTAGTTATTGTGGATGCTGAGTGCTTATTGGACATTGGTTGTACTGGAATAAGTTGATTTAATGTTGTTGTTATTGTTCTTGACTGGTTTTACAGGATGAAGGAGAAGGTGAGGCGGAGCCTGAAGGTGAAGGTGAAGTGGAGGGACATGGGGAGGTGGAAATTGAGAGTGAAGGTGAGTTGCAGGGTGTTGAGCCGGATCCTGGAGAAGAAAGTGAGGGTGAAAGAGATCAAAGTTCTCAGGAAGTAGACGTGGGTCATCATGGAGAAGAAGAAAGTGAAGGGAAAGAGGTGGATAGCGAAGATAGGGAAGAATATGGCCAAAGAGTGGTAACAAGCAGGAGGCATGATTTAGTTGAAAGTGAATCCGAGAGGTCCGAAGAAAATCATTACATTGACAATGAAGACGAAGAGGTGGATCAAACTAGGAGTCCGAGGTAATGGAAGTACTGTTTGCCCTTCCCTTCATCTCTTTTCATTCCAGTTGTTCCCAACCTTTTGTATTATATTCTAGAATTCTAGCTTCATGATCTTATAGCTACTCATTGGCACAGTTTGCGGACAGCAGTTTTCTCCTAAATGTTTTTGTACACAACATTTCTATCATATTGTTCTTTCTTCTTACTTATTAGAGACCAGAGAAGTTCATAAACAATCACGTAAATCAGTGACTCGAAGGTAAATTGTAATTACAAAAATAGGAGAGAGAGGAGACTAGGAAGAGCCCATGACCTCCAGCCTCGCTTTCTTTAATTTGGTGATTTCTTTACAACCCACCCTTCAAAACTGGCCCCGATTGTACTGGAGCAAAGCATTTATACATTTCCTTTTAAAGGGTTACCACAAAGGAGCTGCTTCATGGATACGATAGATCACAATAATTTATATTGTATCAAATACATCTTAAGTATTTAATTTCTCAATGGACATTAGCTACTTCTGCCAGCATTGTGAATTTGAATTTTGAACTGGGGACAGGGAGGAGAGGGATCACAGTTCACATCCAGTGGCTGAAATTCGTGATGCATTTGGTGATTCTGATGAGGAAGATGAAGCAGAATATGCTGTTGAAAATGATATTAAGCAAGATTCAGCTGTGAGTAATAAATCTTCATTTGCAATGTTGAATAATTTCTGATTGCTGAAGCTGAATGACACTTGTGCTGTCAAGATGATAAAAAGTTGAATATTTTTCAGAGGTCACCTATGGAAGAGGAGGGGAGCTTTGAGAAGAGTCCAAGACCAGATGATATAATTCCTGATGAAGATGCTCGGTATGAGTCAGATGCTCGTTATGAATCAGAAGAGGAAAATTTCGAGGTAAAACATAAAGAGAAGCCAGTTGGGCCTCCATTGGAGCTAGAGATTCCACTACGTCCTCCTCCTGCCCGCCCAGAGAAGGTTCTTTGATGAACTCTATTGCATTGAACTGTCATTTGACACAATTTTTACTTCGCACCACCAAATTTTGCTTCTTATCTGATGTTAGGAGTGAAATGCTACATTGCATACAATTTGATTCTAGGTTGATCATATATGTATCCTCTGCCTGCTTGTGTAATAACAATTTAAGGATTCTTTTTTCATGCTTGATTTTGTGATAATATATAACTATTTTTTAAATTGCAGAAGATTTGATTATAGGAGCAAAATTATGAGATTATGCTTGAATTTGTACGGTTGGAAATTTTAGACACTGACATTGAAGCATTGCGTCCATTTTTTCTGTGCCGTGAATCATTCAATTAGGAAGTGTCAAAAATTATTTTGTCGTGCTTCTCTTTTACCAATATTTTGATGGTATGTAAATATGACAGCTTTTCAATCTGATTGCAGATGAACATGATAAAAGTCTCCAATATTATGGGCATCGATCCAAAACCATTTGATCCCAAAACATATGTGGAAGAGGATGTATTTGTGACAGATGAATCTGGAGCTAACAAACGCATACGCTTGGAAAATAACATCGTGCGCTGGAGAACTGTTAGGAAACCTGATGGCACAACAAGTGTATGTTTTTAGCATTCATGCCATTGATTTTGCTTAATGAATTAGCATTTTAATTATTACTAGTAGTGCATAATGAATGATCTTATAGAAGATTTTGTAGTACATTCTTTTATTGTTGTTTTGCTACAAATGAGTGTCATCCCAACTTTGGTCAGATTTTATACATTTTTAGGCTTCCCTAAGTTTATTCTGCTAGTCAACTAAATTGGTTTTTTTTGCCTTTTCTTTTACATTACTAAAAGCTTTAACATTTGTTTTCCTGATTTGTAGTGTGAAAGTAATGCACGTTTTGTGAGGTGGTCAGATGGCAGTTTGCAGCTATTAATTGGGAATGAAGTGCTTGACATAAACGTGCAAGATGCTAAGCACGACCAAGCACACTTGTTTCTTAGGCATGGGAAGGTAATGTCTCAAAAGTAATTAAAATTGAAATTTAGATTTATAGTTCTGTCACATTTTTTTCTTGTTTAACTGTTTGAACTCGAGGCTCTTTTTCTACTCTAGGGATTTGGGACTGATAATCGTGCTCAACTACATAGAATATTGCTGAAATTTGTATCATTTTGTTGTATCAGTGTAGCACTTTAATTAAGCTAGTTTTTGTTTCACCTGCGTTAGGATTTGAATTCCTTTCTACTTTGAAGAGATATTTTGATTATTTTATATCTGGAGCATAGACTTATTAATGCTTTTTAACTTTTTTGGGCTTGGGATGTGAATATGATGACTAACCCATTCTTATTGCAAAAAGTGAATTAGAATATACTTGCATTGTTTAAATTTTGCAACTATTATTTTCCCTTTCTAGGGTGATCCTTCCTTTGTAAACGAACAAATAACAGGTCTTTCCCCCCCCCCCCNGTACTTCATATGATGATCATCTGTTTTGTACGTGCAGGGAATTCTGCAATCACAAGGTAGGCTTATGAGAAAGATGAGGTTCGTTCCATCGTCCCTGACATCTAATTCTCACCGCTTGTTAACTGCTCTGGTTGACTCACGACATAAGAAGGTGTATAAGGTTAAGAATTGTGTAACGCACATTGATCCTGAAAGGGAAAAAGAGGAAAAAGAAAGGGTAAATGGTCTAATGGTGTTTGTTGCTCTGAATCGTACATAAATCATGGTGTTCACTTGCTGTATTGTATTGTGCTGTTGTAGGCCGAAAGTCAAACAATCAGGGCAAATGTACTTCTTAATCGGAAGAAGGAAAAGGTTAACAAGAAATATACTCCTGTCATTGACAGAAGGCGCCAACTATCACCTGGGTTCTTGGAAGATGCCCTTGAGGAGGTATGCTGTTGTAATTTTCTTTCTCATTTCTTCACATTATCTAAATCTTTTGGGATTTGAGAATGTTTCTTGTTTCGAGGTATAAAGTGGTTCTCATGGTATTAAGTTGTCAAGTTAGGCTATTTGGGTAGTTTGGCATTCAGGATTTGCGAATTTGAACTGATTTCTGGTTTAGGGGTTATAAGTTGCTTATGTTGCTGAAAAGAAGGAAAAGTTGCTTCGGTTGCATGTATTGCATCTGTTGCTTCTGTATACAACTTTATAGATTTCATTTCAGTTATAAAATTATTGGAAGCACATCGTTATGTTCTTTTGCAAGTCATGGAGATTACAAAACTTACCATGTTTGTCCAGGAAGATGAAACAGATTATATTGATTCACGTCGTTCCAGCCGCCGCTTTGAGGAAGATTTGGAAGCTGAAGAACGAGCCGAAAAACGGATAATGAATGCAAAGAAGGTCTATTACCTTGTCAATTAAATCTTGCCCATTGATTTTTGTTAGAGTGCTAAAAATGCAAATGGAATTTGCATCACAGGGAACTAGAAACATACCCTGGAAGTCATCCTTGCCCGCTGCTAAATCATCTGGGCGTCCTGTGGATTTCTCAGACAGTGAGAAGGAAGAGTCTGAGTACGAAAGTGAAGAAGAAGATGGTGCTCATGGGAGAGTTGAAGAACCAGAGCAGGAGTATGATGAAGAGGGGGAAGAAGACGATGAACGTGATGAAGAGGCAGAAGTTAATGAAGTGTCAGATGTGGATGAAGAGGCCGAGGTATGATTTAATATATATTTTCTTGAGATTTCATTAACATAATGAAATATACAGAGCAGGGGAAGAAATCCCCAGTTCACGGAAGTTGCAATAAAGCGTTTCCAACTAGCCCAAACATTACAGGTTGAATAACTACAACAGAAAATTGATTTACTAAGTGTTCACTTAGAAGCATCAACAAGAATAACTTTATGAAGAAAAGAAAGCAGGTTTCTGCCTTTGCCTATACAAATTTGGTAATTTCCTTGATTAAGGTCCATGAGAAACTTCCAGGGAGATTTAGCCAAAGATTATTGGCTTTCTTAAAAGGGTAATAAGTGAGAGAAAATGAATATTGGCTTTTAAGTTTTACCTTATAGACTTAAGGAGAGCACCCCCCGAAAGAAGAGAAAAGAAAGTGCTAGAAGGAGTTTGCTTGTTGGCAGTGAATGGAGATGTTGTCTTGAGATTCTGCTGCATACCTTCATACTTGGAGAGAGGATCATATTAGGATTACTCCTTTTAATCTATTATCTAAGGTGTTGATATCCTCTAATAAACTTTCCACATGAAGTCTTTTGCTTTTTTGGGGGATATTTATGCTTCCAATGCATAGTGCAAAGATCGAAGCTGAGAGCCTTTTTAGGAGAGTTAAAGATCTTGAAGTTGGAAGCTGCAAGTGATGAAGCTTGAAGGTCATTAAAATCTGAAACACTCCCTCAATATTGCTTGTTGCCCATGAGGAAAGCTATCCCGGAAATTCCTCATCTTTCAAATTCCATTTAAGGTTAAGGCTCCAAACAGACAAAGTTTCTATTGTGAAGACTAGATATTCCAAGGTTAACACCCTTGCGATTTGTTGCCTTGGACAAATTGGGAAACCATTGCACAAAAACTTCCAATCAGTGTTTAAATCCTTGAATTTGGTGCAAAATTCTCCAAACCACCCTAACCCACTACATATAAACTCTATATATTTCATCCTTCCACTGTTTGTGATCAATTTTCCCTTCTATTTGCAGGAGCCCAAGCATAAGGTTAGAGATTATGGGGGCAGTCACAAGCGCAAGGGGATTGAGTCTGATGAGGAGTCTCCTCCAAGGAAGGTTGCAACCCATCGCAGGATGGCAGTAGTTTATGACAGCGATGAGGACTGAAAACTTGCTTCATATGAGATAAATAGTGAGCATTTTCATCTCATTTCCATTTGAGTTCTAATGATGGTGGAAACTGGACAATATCCATTCATCACTTCTCTTCTGATCTTTAGTTTGCTTTATTTTTATTTTAGAGTATATTTCAGTGGTTTATCTCTTTGGTATTTTAAACACGCATGTTAGTTCAAGCGGTCAGTGTCATTGGTTCAAATTCTTTTAGGATTGCTTATCTTGAGTTTCGTTACCAGCAACGTCAAAATCAGAATTTCCCCCTTTTCTGAAAGCCAAAATCATTGTTAATGAATAGTTATAATGGTTGATATAGAATTCTGCCAATTCAAGAAAAGTCTTTTTTACTCATGAACTTGTTAGATAGTCTTCTGTTCTTTCCCTTCTAGGATGGTTGCTTTCATTTGTTATAAAAACTTCATAAGAAACTGAAAGGTGTGTATCTCATTGACATTTCTAATTATCAGCGGCAGTGGCACGGTTGATCATTCTGCAATGGTAGCATTCTAGTCCGAGAGAGACGAACTGCGAAACAAGTGGAGGACTAAAGAACTCACCAGCCCAACTCCGGCAGATTCAAAAGGTTCATGCGGCTCTGGCTATTAATCCCACTTCTGTAAATTGGTTACATGAGATCACGGTATGAAAATGGCGTTTTCTTGGTATAATTTCATCTGTGTGCCAAAACAACCCATTACTAATTCCTGTCTCCATGGAAAAGCATTGATTTTCTTGTTCTCATTGGCTGGCGTTCTTTTCTTTCCCTTGTTGTTCGAACTCTAATTCTCTCATATTCACAATATCATGCTATGTTTGGCTGCTGGCAAGAGAAATAGATTGAGAGGTTCTGATGATTATACTAAGAAGACAGATTTGACGCTTTATTTTCATCCTTTCATGAAATGGCAATGAATTTGTGAGGAGTTGGAAAGATCTTTATAACACTGGGATTTTAATATTAAAACTTTGTTTTAGACAATGTTTTTAGTCTTTATGTATTATTTTTTTTGAAACTCACGTATATTTAAATATTGAGACGACTTTTATTTATTTATTATTTATTTACATAAAATACTATAAAGTACTGAGATAAGGTGATTGTGATATATACTAAAATGGGTGTGGGTCCTCCTGAATGGTCTCCCACGAGTCAGTTAATTGAAGATTCTAGAATCTTCATCAATGATTTATTAATATATATTAAAAAAAAGGAGGAAAGTATCCTTAATAATAAAGAAAATGGACTAAAGAATCCAAGGCATTATATCTTATTACCAAATATTTATAAAAAGAATTAGGTTTCGCTCGACACAGATGCAAATCGGACCTTACCCTTGTCATCGATGCTAGATGCAAACACCCTTTGCAGATGTAGCTCCTTCGCCCCTTGCCTATGTCAATCCTCGCCCTTGCCCACGTAACTAGACATGTTCTTCACCTTCTTCATTGCTTTGAAATACATACACAACTCCTCTCTCTCGCTCATAACTTGATAATCCAACCCAACCAAAAACTAAATGGTTGAATAGAGTTGTGGAATAATTTTAGATACTTGAGTTATCAATTCAACCAACTTGGAATTTTGAGTGGGTCGAACAAATTTTCTCAAACTTATCCATTAACAATTCAGAGAATAAATCTATATTTAAAGTATTTTAATAGAGAAGGAAAGATAATTAAATATTGATTAACTAAACTAACTGGAATAATGGCTGTTTTTCTTGTTACAAACTAATAAAACGTTTATTTAAACGGAATGAAAAAAAAATAATAAGAATAAAGGATGTATAGTTTATTAAGATAAAACCAAAAATATCTTGTAATATGATTATTAAAAAAAAGAAAGAAAAAAAGAAAAAAAAAAAAAGCATTAGATGCGGTATGGGCCACCAAGGGGAAGACCTCGTGGCCGTGCAAATTATAACGTCTGGTAAAATCCGGCTAAGTCTAGTTCCTTCCAGATGCCTCCATTTTCATTCCATAAGAACACCATGCCGCCTCCGTGTTTCTGCAATCTTCTTCCATTTCACTGCACTACCATTTGTACGCAACGCTTCGATAATCGAGATCGGATTTCTCTTTGATACTAAACACTTTCTTTCGAATCAAGTCTGCTACTACCGCAAGGGTTTTGTACAACTGCATTTCTGTTCTTTGAATTGAAGGTATGGTGATCTCTGACTCTTTCTTTTTAATCGATGGGTTTCAGTTTGATTCATTGTGATTGTTCTTGTATTTTGATGGCTTTCGTTGCTTTTTTCTGCTATTAGTGTTGATCGTCTGTTTTTATTTTATTATTTTAGAATCTTTTACGGATATGAATCCTGATAAATTCACCCACAAGACTAATGAGGCACTCGCCGGAGCTCACGAGTTAGCTTTGAATTCTGGTCATGCGCAACTGACACCGCTTCATTTGGCGGTTGCTTTGATTTCTGATCCGAGTGGGATTTTCAGCCAAGCGATTTCTAGTTCCGGTGGTGAAAATGCCCAAAAAGAAGTGGAGACGGTCTTCAATCGAGCATTGAAGAAGCTTCCATCTCAATCCCCTGCACCGGATGAAGTGCCGGCGAGTACAACTCTGATTAAGGTGATTCGAAGGGCACAAGCGGCACAAAAATCGCGAGGGGACACGCATTTAGCTGTCGATCAATTGGTTCTTGGCCTTCTTGATGATTCTCAGATTGGGGATTTGCTCAAAGAAGCCGGTGTCACCACGGCGAAAGTTAAATCCGAGGTCGAGAAACTACGTGGAAAAGAAGGGAAGAAAGTGGAGAGTGCATCTGGAGATACAACATTTCAGGCACTCAAAACATATGGGCGAGACCTGGTAGAACAAGCGGGGAAACTCGACCCAGTTATTGGTAGGGATGAGGAAATTCGAAGGGTGGTGAGAATCTTATCGAGAAGGACTAAGAACAACCCTGTTCTTATTGGGGAGCCTGGTGTTGGAAAAACTGCAGTGGTTGAAGGATTAGCACAAAGAATTGTAAGAGGGGATGTTCCAAGTAATCTTATTGATGTGAGGCTCATAGCTTTGGATATGGGTGCTCTGGTTGCGGGAGCTAAGTACAGGGGAGAGTTTGAAGAGAGACTGAAGGCTGTATTGAAGGAAGTTGAAGATGCAGAGGGGAAGGTTATACTGTTCATCGATGAGATTCATCTTGTTCTTGGTGCTGGAAGAACAGAGGGGTCAATGGACGCCGCTAACCTTTTCAAGCCTATGCTGGCTAGAGGGCAGCTACGTTGTATTGGGGCAACTACTCTTGAAGAGTACAGGAAGTACGTGGAGAAGGATGCGGCATTTGAAAGAAGGTTCCAGCAGGTTTATGTGGCTGAACCAAGTGTGCCTGATACTATCAGCATCCTTCGAGGACTCAAAGAGAGATATGAAGGTCATCATGGTGTTAGGATACAAGATCGAGCTCTTGTCGTTGCAGCCCAGCTTTCGAGTCGATATATCACTGGTATGTATCTGTTTCTTATTTCCAGGGCTATTTGTAAGGATGATGAAGATATTGATATTGATTTGGTTTACATTGTGCAGGGCGACACCTTCCTGATAAGGCTATTGATTTAGTTGATGAAGCTTGTGCTAATGTGAGGGTCCAGCTTGATAGCCAGCCTGAAGAAATTGACAACTTGGAGAGGAGGCGAATGCAGCTTGAAGTTGAACTCCATGCGCTTGAAAAGGAGAAGGATAAAGCTAGTAAAGCTCGTCTGGTTGAAGTGGGTATTGTTTCTACAGATTGTCCTTTCATTGTTTGTCATTGTTGATTAGTTGCTGACATTTTATTGACTTTGCTGTAGGTGAGGAGAGAGCTGGATGATTTGAGGGATAAGCTTCAGCCATTGCTGATGAAATATCGAAAGGAGAAAGAAAGGGTAGATGAGATTAGAAGACTGAAGCAGAGGAGGGAGGAACTACAGATAGCTTTGCAAGAGGCTGAAAGAAGATATGATTTAGCAAGAGCTGCTGACTTGCGATATGGAGCAATCCAGGAAGTAGAATCTGCTATAGCACGGATTGAAGGGAACACTGATGAGAACCTAATGTTAACCGAAACCGTCGGACCGGAACAAGTAGCAGAAGTTGTGAGCCGGTGGACTGGAATTCCTGTCACGAGGCTCGGCCAGAATGAGAAAGAGAGGCTGGTTGGGCTTGCTGAGAGATTGCACAAGAGAGTTGTGGGGCAGAATCAAGCAGTTGATGCTGTTGCTGAAGCTGTTTTACGGTCAAGAGCTGGATTGGGAAGGCCACAGCAGCCAACTGGTTCCTTCTTGTTTCTGGGTCCTACTGGTGTTGGCAAAACTGAGCTTGCCAAGGCGCTTGCTGAGCAACTTTTTGATGATGAAAACCTCCTGGTGAGAATTGACATGTCTGAATATATGGAGCAACACTCGGTTGCGCGCCTCATCGGCGCTCCTCCTGGGTAAGTACCTTTCACCATATAGGGTAAGTTGTTGGTCTTTGTTTGCTTTAGAGAACAAAATCTCATAGGCACTTGTGATTTTTCAGGTATGTTGGCCATGAAGAAGGAGGGCAACTCACAGAGGCTGTAAGGCGGAGGCCTTACAGTGTTGTGCTGTTTGATGAAGTGGAGAAAGCTCACATCTCTGTGTTCAACACCCTTCTCCAAGTTCTAGACGATGGGAGATTGACTGATGGTCAAGGCCGCACTGTGGATTTCAGAAACACAGTCATTATCATGACCTCTAACCTTGGAGCTGAACATCTCCTTTCTGGGCTTATGGGAAAATGCACAATGCAAGTTGCTCGTGATCGAGTTATGCAGGAGGTACCAAAAACAGAACAAGTTTTGTGCTCTTTTTTCACAAATCTTCGTCTGTTCATTACAACTTAACGAACAATTGCTGGTCTTTCAGGTGCGGAAACACTTCAGGCCAGAGCTGCTTAATCGTTTGGATGAAATTGTTGTATTTGACCCTCTCTCGCACGACCAGCTGAGGAAAGTTGCCAGGCTGCAGATGAAAGACGTCGCAGCCCGCCTGGCCGAGAGGGGAATTGCCTTGGCCGTGACGGATGCTGCCCTCGACCATGTCTTGGCAGAGAGCTACGATCCGGTAAGTATATTGATCAAGAAAATGAAAGAACAAACATGTAGCTTCAATTTGGGTGAACAAAAATGGTAACATGGTCGATTATGGGGATTGTTTCAGGTATATGGTGCTAGACCCATAAGAAGATGGCTGGAGAGGAGAGTGGTGACAGAGCTATCGAGAATGTTGATCAAAGAAGAAATCGATGAGAATTCGACTGTGTTCATCGATGCAGGGGGTGATGGGGATAGGTTGACGTACAGAGTGGAGAAGAACGGGGGATTGGTTGATGCTCAAACTGGGAATAAGTCTGATGTCTTGATTCAACTCAAGAATGGCATAAGAAGCGACGCTGCTGCTCAGACTGTGAAGAAGATGAAGATTGAGGAAATTGATGAAGATGAGATGGAACAGTAAAAGAGAAGAGTAGAACTGATGGGATCTGTGTGAAAAGAGTGTATTTGAATCTCTTCTTCTTCTTCTTGTGTTTTGATGTATTTCCCTGGGAAGTTGTTTAAGTAAATAGAAAAATTTAAGAATTTACGGACCAAATGAATACATAAATGTTACATTTTTGCCTCTTTGAAGCCGTTCTTGACGTTCTTGGAAGCATTTGAAGCTAGCATGACCCATGTTATGTTCAATTTTAATTATATTTTTAGCCAAAATGTAATTGATATGCTTAACTAAGCTTGAATTGAATTGAATCAACGATCAATTTTAATTATATTTTTATTGTTTGTTCGGTTGGATGACTTATTTGCGCTGTATCAAGTTTTATGTTTGCTTTCCATGGGTTATGTTTATGCTATGATATGGGTTATGTTTATGCTATGATATATGTTATGTTACCTAATAAGTAATATTAAACATGAAAGATATGTTTAAGTAATATTAAACATGAAAGATATGACAAGTAAAACATATATATTCTCATAGAAATACTACTTTAGGAAAATAATAGATAAATGACTTGTATTATCTCTCTGTGGCTCCAACAACATGAGCATATGCTAGCGAAAGGTCTTGCCTAGGGGCACGTATGTGAGCCCTTGGTGGATCCATGTGTGCATGTGTGAGCCGTGTGTAGAGAAGGTCAAGTCTAGAGGTAATATACGAGCCATTCTAGTAAGTCCATGTGCCCGTGCGTGGGTTGTAAATAGAGAAGTATTACACATTCAACTCCCACTCATTTAGTATTTTAAATACTGAAGCCACGTGTTACGATAGTTGCATTTTCATTAAGTTGTATCCCTTACATTAGATATTAGATAAGGGCGCATGCATTTCTTTTCACTATTTAGTTCATGTTTACTTTTATTTTAAATGAGTTTTGCGAACGTTGAAATCTATGACAAGTTTTTAGTAAACCATTTTTAAGGATTTTCCGTACATATTATAATGTCATGACGTCTCTATTTTATTGAAAAAAAATAGAGTCGTTACAAAACCGTACTAAGAATGGGATAGATCTAATGCCTTTGTACGCTTTCATATTTTTAAGCTGATCAAGTTGACATTGTTATGTCTTCAAGTATCATTTAAAAAGTGCAACTAAGATTACTATTTCCACCGAACTCCGATAGTTAAATATTTTTTTGAACGTAAAAAATTCTTCATGGACATTAACTCGTGATCACTCTTTATCATTATTAATGGACCATTATTAACTATAATTAAAAAAAATTATTATCAGTTATTTAGATTTAATAAAATTATAATTACTATATTTATAATGATATTTTCTTACCTATTTACAATATTATTTAAAATAAAAATTTATTAATGTTTTAATTAATTTATATTTATTTAATTATTTTTAGGAGAGAGGAGGAGAAACTACTAATTACTTTCTAATTAATGTAAAAATTAATTTTAATTGCTTTATTTTTTTTAAATTTCTTTATTTATTATCTAATATAATTCTTTGAATTAAATCTAATAATTTAAATTATTTTCTATACATCGACCAATACAATT
The DNA here is from genome assembly GCF_002806865.2 of Cucurbita pepo subsp. pepo. NCBI lineage: Eukaryota > Viridiplantae > Streptophyta > Magnoliopsida > Cucurbitales > Cucurbitaceae > Cucurbita > Cucurbita pepo. The sequence continues at coordinate 9,545,373 of NC_036639.1, read as the reverse complement.
ATTTAATATATACTATTTTATGAGTGGAAAGAATTAAAACTTTGAGCATAAAATATTTGATTACTTTAATCTATTTATTATCTAATTAAACTTTAAAATCTATAACTATTTATTTTATCTTAGCGGTAAATTTTCATTAATTTTTAAACAGAAAATATATTTTGTTTTTAATTTATTTTAATATAAATTTAATATTCATAAACGAAAGTGAAAAATGCTAAAAATATAAACGAAAAGAAAATGAGATAATGAGATAGAAATTCATCATTATTCTTTAGAAAAATTAATTTTAAATATTTTTATTTATATATAGTACATATAATTAAAAAATAAAAATTACTTTAACCAATCAATTTATTAATAACAATTAAAAAATCAACATTCATACTCCAACACTCGAGAGGACTTAAAATTCGATACTCCAGATGATATACGTCTTTTGGAACATTCTCTAATGTCATATGTTCGGATAGATACTACGAAGATGGTGTGCGTGAGATGAATAGTGAAGAGACAGACCGATACAATCAAGCCTATGTTGGGTTTTATGTCCTAAAACTCATAGTTTGTAAACAAAGATATATTCTATTTTCAATAAAGTTATTATTGTTGTTTATTCAGTAAAAATTGTTATTGAATAAAGTGAACTTTACGATCATTAATCTAAATCCAATAAACTAAGAACACTCTGGCTATAGTATGACTACTTGAATTATATGTAGAGACATAAGAGTGGATCAAGTTCAAGTATATAGTCAAAATGATCTATAGTATAAGGATAAGGCTGAGTACCTTATTCTGGGGACACTATGGATGCGGCCCACTTTTGTATATGATATAAACAATGCGATCACTAAATTGTGCATGTGGAGACATGTGAGTGGGGGCGTCCTATGCAATGAGTATTGCATAAGATCGGACCATGAAGAAAACCACTCTCACTTTATAAAGTCGTTTACTGTTGAGACTGATTTTCTTTTCATTCGATAACCTAGGTAACTCGGTTTTAATCCTGAGCTAACCATGAACTCCTGTTTATTCGGAATTATCCTTAGATTTGCATGGGTGAGAGTGGCTCTAGTTCGCCGACTCAACAGGCCTCCCATTTCAGGGGTAAGACTGGGTGAATGGCTGGGGACGTGGGGTGCAAGACGGAATTCACTCCTACCCACTTTTAGGGATAGAAGAAAGGTAGTTCCCTTAAGCACTGACTCCAGGTCTTGAACAAGGGGCCCCACCCTCTCATTGGCCTGAGAGGGATTCGGTTTACTGGTTGGACCACAAACCAATTGTTTATTAGAGGATCAGTGAGACATAAGGAACAAGAAGTAACTTCAGGGGTAAAACGGTAAATTGACCCAGCTCTAGTTACGAACAACCTGTGAAGGATCGACTTACTAATCATGGTTATATCAGATGGACAGAAATATATCTATAGTGAGGGGAGTGCAACTACTAGGCTATAGTGGAGTGTCCTAGTAGTTAACGAATATTGGTTAACCAGGTTAATGAGTTTAATCGGTTAATCTTGAATCGTTGGAGCCCATGATCTATAGGTCCATTAGGTCCCTCTGCTAGCTCATATCGGACTAAACCATAGAACAGTGTGACGAGTGAGTTCGAAGTGTTCGAATTCAAATTAGGGAATATGCGTTACATATATACGATATATTTAACCGCAATTTTATTTTATTTACGAATTAAACGAAAAGAGAGAATCTGAGATATTTAAATAAGATTTAAATATCTTAATCAATTATGTGTCGGAATTGACTGGGATTGGCATTTGAATTAATATTAAATATTAATTAAATAGTTTAATTAATTATTTAATGTTACTTTAATTTGAAATTCATTATTCAAATTAATTGTTGAATTAAAATGAAGAAAGTCAAAATGTTGACTTTCATCTAATTAAAATGAAGAAAGTCAAAATGTTGACTTTCATCTAATGGAAAAATCATGTTAGTGGAATTTTGAGGTGTCAAAATTTGGTTTAACCAAACTTGCATGTTTGCCAAATAAACCCCACAAGTTTGAGTGGAATTTTGAGTGTCAAAATTTGGTTAACTCAAACATGCATGCTTGCCACATAATCCCAAACATTTGAGTGGAATTTTAAGTGTCAAGATTTGGTGATCTCAAGTTTGCATGAACATGCAAACTTGACTCTTTAAATAGAGTGATCATGATACTTGGAAGGGATTCTTCATCTTGATGAAAAACCTCTCACAAGCACTCTCTTTCACGTATACAAAATCCCTCCCAAGTTTAGTCACTCACCGGATTCCACAATCCCGTTCTAAGGCCGGAGAATAGTGGAGAAGACACTAGTGGTGGTTCGAAATCGGTTCGTGAGGCAAAAGGAGTTTGAACTACAAAAGGTTAGTATTTAAACTCATTAAGTTTTAATACTTATGAACATGCTAGTCATTTACAATAATTGATGTTCTAAAAGTGCCTAAGATCCAAATTGCTTCCGCATGTGTTATATTAACACCATCAATTGGTATCAGAGCAAGTTTTAGGCACTTTATTTACATTAATTTGATCATGGTGGGTACCATTTCATGCATGAAATTTGTGGTTGCTAAAGTGGATGGTTTTGGTTTTGGCATTTTTTTTATGCTTCCATTTGATACAATTATTGTAATAAGCCTAAGGTGTATGGGCTTTAATAAATGAAGAAAGGTCTGTAATTTTTATAAAGTCATTAGAGTCCACTTTAGGTTGTAATTGATCGAAAATGGAAGAGATAAGCAAGCTGAACCGAAGAGGATGGAAGAGGCGGTTCGGGTGTTTTTTCTGTCGTTGGGGACCGATTGAACGTTTTTAAGGGTTGGTTGGTCCAGTTCGTGATCGTCGGGAGCGGCTCAAGTTATTTTTAGTTATTAATGTAATAATTTAGTTAATTGCTTGCTTTAAAATGCCAAAACCAACCCACTTTAGTGTGTTTAATTAATTATGCATTATGAATGTATGTTTTAATTAAATAGAAAATGTATATGCATAAAGTATGTCATATAGATTTAAAATCCCACCATAGGCTAAGCATGTTTCATGCATTCCAAGTATGTTATAAGTGTTATAATGTATAGTATGCATGTCTTAGGGTTCCATGAGTGATAGATATAAATTGTTATATTATTGCATGGAATGGATGATTATATAAATTGTTATATAAAGCATGTTATAGGTTATTTTCAACGTCATAAAATGAGGTAGACGTTAAAATCTATAATAAAGATAACAGCATGCTCACTAAGGGTTAAGAACCGAGCACGATCAATTTTAACAGTTAAAAGGGGTCGATGTCTTATAAAATTGCGGTTACGAGAAAGCTCACCTGGCACGATCTTGTCTAAGGCTGAAGGTACTTAAGTTGACGGTTTACGGAACACCTACTACCTGGAGATCGGACCAGTACTTGAGCTTAGTTAGCCGAGTTTTATGAGCATGCTTAAGTGATTTAAGATTTAGAAAAATCACCTAGACTTAAGTTATATTTAATTAGCCGGAATATACTTAAGTAATGAGTATACCCAACCATATAAAATACTTAGTGGGAGGAAAATGGTGTATAAGATACATCGTTTTCTCTTCACGCTCTCTGTAAAATTCACACAGTGAGATTCATGCTCGGCCTCGTGTCGCCCTGGGAGCGTCCTCCATTCGGAAGGTATTTGCATGAGTCAATAACAAGGGGAATTGAGAAAGTATTTATAGTAAGTGGGAGAAGGAAGTCAACACGTCCTATGGTCTCCACCACTAGGTTGCACCGTGAGATTCCCATGTTCCGCCTGCATGTTGCCCTAGAGCAACTACCCATTCGGAGGGTCGTAACATGGGAGTCGGAACAACGCAAACTCCAGAAATGGATAGGATTTCTTAGGTCCATTCCCAACTTTGGCCTTTTCATTCGATAGCGTTGTTGGGGCCGATTTCTGAGGTCTGAAATTGGTGGGTCACACTTGCGAAGAATTACTAAGAGTTAGTATATTCTTGACCAAAATAGCGATAACTAAAACACTATAGGAACAAGAGTTATTCTGGGATTAGTGTTTAAGTCAAGAATGTCTTGGTTTAGTGAATGAGTGATTGACTGCCCCTCGGTAGCAGTTGCTCTAACTCACTAAAGTATCGTTGCAAATTAATAATGATTTGGGTACATTATTACATTTGCTAAAACTGATTGGATTAAACAGGATTAAGTCAAAATCACTAATAGAATTTTCTTTATATCACAGCATGACAAACTCAATAGTACAATTACTCGCTTCTGAGAAATTAAACGGCGACAACTACACAACTTGGAAATCAAACCTAAACACAATACTGGTCATTGATGATTTAAAGTTTGTTTTAACTGAGGAGTGTCCTCCAAACCCAAACTCAAATGCAAACCGAACAGCTCGGGATGCATATGACAGATGGATAAAGGCAAATGACAAAGCCCGAGTGTACATTCTAGCCAGCATATCTGATGTTTTGGCTAAGAAACACGATGTTATGGGTACTGCTAAAGAGATTATGGAATCTCTAAAAGGGATGTTTGGACAACCGTCCTTCTCCCTTAGACATGAAGCCATAAAATACATTTACAACTGCCGTATGAAAGAAGGGACCTCAGTTAGAGAACATGTCCTGGACATGATGGTCCATTTCAATGTGGCAGAAGAAAATGAAGCTGTCATTGATGAGAAGAGTCAAGTCAGTTTTATCATGATGTCTCTTCCGAAGAGCTTCTTCCAGTTCCGCACCAATGTGGTTATGAACAAAATAGAATATAACTTGACTGCTCTTCTCAATGAGCTACAGACTTATCAATCCCTCTTAACAAACAAGGGACAAACAGGAGAAGCAAATGTTGCTATCTCCAAGAAATTACTACGAGGATCGTCCTCCAAAAATAAGTCTGGACCTTCAACTTCTAAAAGTGTTTTGATGAAGAAGAAGGGAAAAGGGAAAAATAAGATTCCTACTAACCGCAAGAACAAGGTTCAAAAAGTAGATAAAGGAAAATGTTTCCATTGCAACGAAAACGGGCACTGGAAGAGAAACTGCCCAAAATACCTTGCAGAGAAGAAAGCCGAAAAGACACAACAAGGTAAATATGATTTACTCGTTGTAGAAATGTGTTTAGTAGAGTATGACAACTCAACTTGGATACTAGATTCAGGGGCGACTAATCATATTTGTTCTTTTTACCAGGAAACTAGCTCCTGGAGAATGCTTGCGGACGGCGAGATAACACTCAGGGTTGGAACAGGAGAGGTTGTCTCAGCAAGATCAGTAGGAAATTTAAAGTTGTTTTTTGGAGATAGATTCATTATATTAGATAATGTACTTTTTGTTCCTGGAATGAAAAGAAATCTAATATCCATCTCTTGTTTATTAGAACAGTTGTATAAAGTATCTTTTGAAATCAATGAAGTGTTCATTTGCAAAAGAGGTATTCATATTTGTTCTGCAAAACTAGAAAACAACTTATATATGTTAAAACCGAGCAAAACAAAAGCTATTTTAAATATTGAGATGTTTAAAACAGCTGAAACTCAAAATAAGCGACAAAAGATTTCTCCTAATACCTATCTTTGGCACTTAAGACTAGGCCACATTAATCTCAATAGGATTGAGAGATTGGTTAAAAGAGGACTTCTAAATAAGTTAGAAGACAATTCTTTACCTCCATGTGAGTCTTGTCTTGAGGGTAAAATGACTAAACGATCATTTTGCGAAAAAGGCTATAGAGCCAAAGAAACCTTAGAACTCGTGCATACAGATCTCTGTGGTCCAATGAATGTCAAAGCACGAGGAGGGTATGAATATTTCATCAGTTTTATTGATGATTATTCAAGGTATGGCTATCTTTACCTAATGCATCACAAGTCGGAAGCTCTTGAAAAATTCAGAGAGTATAAGACTGAGGTTGAGAATCTATTAGGTAAAACTATTAAAACACTTCGATCAGATCGAGGAGGAGAGTACATGGATTTAAGATTTCAGGACTATATGATAGAACATGGAATAAGGTCTCAACTCTCAGCCCCTGGTGTGCCTCAACAAAATGGTGTATCAGAAAGGAGAAATAGAACTCTATTGGACATGGTTCGGTCCATGATGAGTTTCGCTCAATTACCCGATCCGTTTTGGGGATATGCAGTGGAGACTGCTACATACATTTTGAACATGGTTCCTACTAAGAGTGTTTCAGAAACACCTTATGAGTTATGGAAAGGGCGTAAAGGTAGTTTACGTCACTTCAGAATTTGGGGATGTCCAGCACATGTGTTGTTGCAAAATCCCAAGAAATTAGAACGTCGTTCAAAATTATGTCTATTCGTAGGATACCCCAAAGAGACGAAAGGTGGTTTGTTTTATGATCCTCAAGAAAATAGAGTGTTTGTATCAACGAACGCTACATTCTTAGAGGAAGATCACGTAAGAAATCATCAACCTCGTAGCAAACTAGTATTAAGTGAGATTTCTAAAGAAGTTACTGATAAAACAACAAGAGTTGTTGATCAAGCTGGTCGTTCAACCAGAGTTGTTGATGGAGCTGACACTTCTGGTCAATCACATCCTTCTCAAAAGTTGAGAATGCCTCGACGTAGTGGGAGGGTTATAACTCAACCCGATCGTTACTTGGGTTTGATAGAAACTCAAGTCATCATACCTGATGATGGCGTTGAGGATCCATTGTCCTATAAACAGGCAATGAATGATGTTGATAGAGATCAGTGGATTAAAGCCATGAATCTTGAAATGGAGTCAATGTACTTCAATTCAGTCTGGGAACTTGTAGATCAACCAGATGGGGTAAAACCTATTGGTTGCAAATGGATCTATAAGAGAAAACGAGACCAAACCGGTAAGGTACAGACCTTTAAAGCAAGACTAGTAGCAAAGGGTTATACCCAAAGAGAGGGGGTGGACTATGAAGAAACCTTCTCACCTGTTGCTATGCTTAAATCAATTAGAATACTCTTGTCTATTGCCACATTTTATGATTATGAAATTTGGCAAATGGATGTTAAGACAGCTTTTCTAAACGGCGATCTTGAAGAGAGTATCTATATGGCTCAACCAGAGGGGTTCATTGAACAGGATCACGAGCAAAGGGTTTGCAAGCTTAAAAGATCCATTTATGGGTTGAAGCAAGCATCTCGATCCTGGAACATAAAGTTTGATACTGCGATCAAATCTTATGGCTTTAAACAGAATGTTGACGAACCTTGTGTTTATAAAAGGATAGTCAACTCTACAGTAGCTTTCCTGGTGTTGTACGTTGACGATATCCTACTAATTGGAAATGATGTGGGAATTCTGACTGACATTAAGCATTGGCTGGCGACACAATTCCAAATGAAAGATTTGGGAGAGGCTCAGTTTGTTCTTGGAATCCAAATTGTTCGAAATCGCAAGAACAAAACACTAGCTTTGTCTCAAGCATCGTACATCGACAAAATGTTGATTCGATATAAGATGCAGGACTCCAAGAAAGGATTATTACCTTTCAGGCATGGAGTTCATTTGTCGAAGGAACAAAGTCCTAAGACACCTCAAGAAGTTGAGGATATGAAACACATTCCCTATGCATCAGCGGTCGGTAGTCTGATGTATGCTATGCTATGTACCCGACCCGACATATGCTATGCTGTGGGAATTGTCAGCAGATATCAGTCCAATCCGGGACGTACTCATTGGACTGCCGTTAAGAATATCCTCAAGTATCTTAGGAGAACGAGGGACTATATGCTAATGTACGGTGCTAAGGATCTGATCCTTACAGGGTACACTGACTCAGATTTTCAGACCGATGTAGATACAAGGAAATCGACATCAGGATCTGTCTTCACTCTGAACGGAGGAGCAGTAATATGGAGAAGCATAAAGCAAGGTTGCATTGCTGATTCCACCATGGAGGCTGAGTATGTTGCTGCTTGTGAAGCAGCGAAAGAATCTGTATGGCTTAGGAAGTTCTTAACTGATTTGGAAGTCGTTCCAAATATGCATCTTCCCGTCACTCTTTATTGTGATAACAGTGGAGCAGTTGCAAATTCAAAAGAACCAAGAAGCCATAAGCGAGGAAAACATATTGAGCGCAAATATCATCTCATAAGGGAGATTGTGCAACGAGGAGATGTGATCGTCACACAGATAGCTTCAGAACACAACATTGCTGATCCATTTACAAAGCCCCTCACGGCTAAAGTGTTTGAAGGGCACCTAGTGAGTCTAGGACTACGAGTTATGTAATCTAGGGCAAGTGGGAGAAAAGGCATGAGTATGTGATGCCCTAGTTTATTGTATTTCTCTCTACTCAACGTTATAAAACCCCACTAGAGTTTTAGTCCAAGTGGGAGTTTGTTGGGTTTTATGTCCTAAAACTCATAGTTTGTAAACAAAGATATATTCTATTTTCAATAAAGTTATTATTGTTGTTTATTCAGAAAAAATTGTTATTGAATAAAGTGAACTTTACGATCATTAATCTAAATCCAATAAACTAAGAACACTCTGGCTATAGTATGACTACTTGAACTATATGTAGAGACATAAGAGTGGATCAAGTTCAAGTATATAGTCAAAATGATCTATAGTATAAGGATAAGGCTGAGTACCTTATTCTGGGGACACTATGGATGCGGCCCACTTTTGTATATGATATAAACAATGCGATCACTAAATTGTGCATGTGGAGACATGTGAGTGGGGGCGTCCTATGCAATGAGTATTGCATAAGATCGGACCATGAAGAAAACCACTCTCACTTTATAAAGTCGTTTACTGTTGAGACTGATTTTCTTTTCATTCGATAACCTAGGTAACTCGGTTTTAATCCTGAGCTAACCATGAACTCCTGTTTATTCGGAATTATCCTTAGATTTGCATGGGTGAGAGTGGCTCTAGTTCGCCGACTCAACAGGCCTCCCATTTCAGGGGTAAGACTGGGTGAATGGCTGGGGACGTGGGGTGCAAGACGGAATTCACTCCTACCCACTTTTAGGGATAGAAGAAAGGTAGTTCCCTTAAGCACTGACTCCAGGTCTTGAACAAGGGGCCCCACCCTCTCATTGGCCTGAGAGGGATTCGGTTTACTGGTTGGACCACAAACCAATTGTTTATTAGAGGATCAGTGAGACATAAGGAACAAGAAGTAACTTCAGGGGTAAAACGGTAAATTGACCCAGCTCTAGTTACGAACAACCTGTGAAGGATCGACTTACTAATCATGGTTATATCAGATGGACAGAAATATATCTATAGTGAGGGGAGTGCAACTACTAGGCTATAGTGGAGTGTCCTAGTAGTTAACGAATGTTGGTTAACCAGGTTAATGAGTTTAATCGGTTAATCTTGAATCGTTGGAGCCCATGATCTATAGGTCCATTAGGTCCCTCTGCTAGCTCATATCGGACTAAACCATAGAACAGTGTGACGAGTGAGTTCGAAGTGTTCGAATTCAAATTAGGGAATATGCGTTACATATATACGATATATTTAACCGCAATTTTATTTTATTTACGAAATAAACGAAAAGAGAGAATCTGAGATATTTAAATAAGATTTAAATATCTTAATCAATTATGTGTCGGAATTGACTGGGATTGGCATTTGAATTAATATTAAATATTAATTAAATAGTTTAATTAATTATTTAATGTTACTTTAATTTGAAATTCATTATTCAAATTAATTGTTGAATTAAAATGAAGAAAGTCAAAATGTTGACTTTCATCTAATTAAAATGAAGAAAGTCAAAATGTTGACTTTCATCTAATGGAAAAATCATGTTAGTGGAATTTTGAGGTGTCAAAATTTGGTTTAACCAAACTTGCATGTTTGCCAAATAAACCCCACAAGTTTGAGTGGAATTTTGAGTGTCAAAATTTGGTTAACTCAAACATGCATGCTTGCCACATAATCTCAAACATTTGAGTGGAATTTTAAGTGTCAAGATTTGGTGATCTCAAGTTTGCATGAACATGCAAACTTGACTCTTTAAATAGAGTGATCATGATACTTGGAAGGGATTCTTCATCTTGATGAAAAACCTCTCACAAGCACTCTCTTTCACGTATACAAAATCCCTCCCAAGTTTAGTCACTCACCGGATTCCACAATCCCGTTCTAAGGCCGGAGAATAGTGGAGAAGACACTAGTGGTGGTTCGAAATCGGTTCGTGAGGCAAAAGGAGTTTGAACTACAAAAGGTTAGTATTTAAACTCATTAAGTTTTAATACTTATGAACATGCTAGTCATTTACAATAATTGATGTTCTAAAAGTGCCTAAGATCCAAATTGCTTCCGCATGTGTTATATTAACACCATCAGCCTAGACACCGATGTACTCTTTTCAATTCCCTTTCATTTTATTCTCGAATTCTATTATTTTGTAATATCATATGCCACACAGGGTTTTGATGTGACCTACATTTTCAACACTTATCTATTGCTCTTATTGTACCTATTTCTGAGCAATATCTACTGAAACCAAGACTTTGAAAGTGTGCGGAGAAAGCTATTAGTCAGTACAACATTGTAAATGTATGTATATTTTTACTCCGTTAAAAGTCTTCTTATTATAACTTAGGTACAAAGTTTGAGTTTGTGAAAAGTGTGAAGGTTAACCAACAAGTTGGTACGAGTATCTTATACCCGCATCATAGGAATACTCTAAATGATTACAATTACTCATCATTTCTAATTATTTAAGTCAAATATTTTTATTATATTTTTTCGATGAAGAAGGGTCTCTTTTCTTAAAATATTTATATATCTTTATTTTTAAAATATAATAAAATATATAAATCATTTTCTTAAAATAAATATATAATGAATGTATAATGTACTCGTATCATAAGCTATTCTATTTGAACACACACTTATGGCAATGCTTATCCAAAAAAAAAAAAAAAAAAAAANAAAAAAAAAAAAAAAAAAAAAAAAAAAAAAAAAAAAAAAAAAAAAAAAAACGGTTAGATTTCTCTTAAGTTTGCAACTCAAGTGAGTTTCTGTTTTCGGGACTCTTGCTCTCGTTAATTTAGTGGAAGATCATGGATTTATAAGTGAGAAATACTATCTCAAGAGGAATCCCAAAGCAAAGTCATGAGAGCTTATGCTCAAAGAGGACAATATCATACTACAAATGGTTCCTAATTGTCTCACTCTGGGGCGAGTTCATGTTCAATCTCTATTCAAGTTTTAATAAAATATAATAGATTATGAATTAATTTAGATAATCCTAACTAAATTAAATTAAGGACAAATGAAGAAAGAAAATATAATAATAAAAGATGGGTATAAAAAGGAAATTATTGACTTATAACTAAATTAATTTAAGGAAGAAAATATAATAAAAAGAATAAAAGTAAATAATATTGAAATAAAACATTATAAATAAATTTTAGGGTTAGGGTTTAATTTGCGTTGGAGCGGCATCAGAATTGTTTGGCTGGCTGAAAGGATCACTACTTGTGAGGCCATTCTCTTTCTCTTCTTCAATTTTCTTTGATTTTCAGATTGATTTTGATTCAAAATTTCATTGGAATTATTTTGATTGTCAGGACACCTTCGATTGTAATTCATTCGTTCGTTAATCGTCAAATGGCACCTCCCTACTCTGCTCGTGCATACAAACCAATTGATCCTTATGAGTCGGACGACGACTTGGCTGATGAACAGATGAGACTATACTATCAAGCCCTACGAGAGTCCGACGTATTATTCTTTTCCATTCTCCTCCTAATTTTCCTTTAATTTTAGTCCCCTGTTCAAATATTATTGTGTACTATCCATCATATGGCTAAACAGGGTTTTGATGTACCCACTTTTTCCAACACCTCTCTTATGGGTCTCATTGCACCTATATGTGAGGAATATCTATCTAGACCAAATCTTCGAGACTGTGCTGAAAAAGCTATTACTGAGTACAACATGGAAAATGTATGTATGTTTTACTCCACCTTCTCATTCTATATGTATTTCCTTTTATCAATAACCTTTCTAAATCTTCTTCTTATTTATATGCCTAGGGTACAAACTTTGAGTTTCTGAGAGTTGTGAAGGCTAACCAACAAGTTGTGTCGGGTTTCCTGTATTACATCACTTTTGATGTCAAACAAATAGGAACAGAGCTTCCAACAACAACTTTCGAAGCTAAGGTGTTTGATAAGATTGATAATAGTAAAGAGGTATGTTTATGTAGACCAAAACGCTCTGGTTGAGCGATACATCTTTTTACTACATGCGTATTTTTCTTTTCCATGTGTGTTCATCTTGTTTGATGGGTAAGAAACAATAGCCAAGTTGAAGAACTTTATACCTCTAGCTCTAGATGCATAGCTCGTCGGTAAGTCTTTGTATTGCCTTTTGTTTGGATCCGAGTGATGCCTCTACAAATTTTTGCTTATTTCCCGATTATCTCTAGTTTCTCATAATGGATTCACTTTGGGGCGTGTTCATGTCCAACTTAATGACTGCCTTTAAGGCTCTAGCATGAGCCTAGAAGACCATTGATAAACTGCTTTGTCTTCTCTTCTTCTATACATATATATCAAACGGAGGCAAATCATGACTTAATTATAGCAATTCACTTCAAACATAATCTTAGCTAGCTCTACTTCACGATTTATGATATGATATGTGGTGGATTGATATGTCTGAAAATATGGAAATATTATGATATGATACATATGTGATATGAATGATATGATTAATATGCAAAATACGATAAATGATTTGATAACTTTTTTAAAAAGTTCAAGAGTACATTTATCTTCAACACTATGTTAAAATAATATCTATAAAATTTGAAAAGTAACATTAACTTTTTTTTTTTTTTTTAAATAAAAATTAACATCAATATACGAATAAAAAAAAATATATCTATCCGATTATCTCAATTTTTGAAGTTTTAAATTTTTTTTTAAGGATATTAATGAAATTATTGAAAATTAAAAGATTTTTTAAAATAAAGTATTAATGATCCCAACCACAAAAGTTTTAAAATCTATTATGTTATCTAATATTTATAAATTGAATTATTAGGCTAAGAAAAATGTACAAATTAATATGCACATTAATTGTTAATTAATATGTTTTTGCAAAAATACATTTATTGTTAATTTTAGATAGAAACGATCAATATACTATATAGAAAATACTAATATTCTAATTTAAAAAAAAAAAAAAAAACTTAAAAAATACTAATAAACTTTCAACATTAATATACTTAAACTTTTTAATTTAAAAAAAGTATTAAAAATCTTATGCCACTATCCGTCCATCTATATACTATAAGAGTATATTTTAAAATTTAAAAAAAATTAATAAAAAGTTGAATGTTTTAAAAATATTTTGAAAATAAAATATTAAAATTTTTAAAGATTTAAAGGACATTTTTGAAAAGTTATAAGAATATATTTGAAAGGAAGAGTAAAATTTAGAGATATTTTTATTAATTTAACTAAAAATAATATCAATTATTATTTATTATTTATTATTTATTTGAAATACCCAGCATTATTTATTATCAGCCAAATAAACAACCTACAGTCTCTCCATAGATCAAAATCACAGGTCGCTTTACCACACACCAACATCCTCCAATATCCCAAATGCTCGTCGCTGCCTCTTTACTCTTACTCCTCCTTCTACCTACCTCTCTTCTTTCATCATCACTCCTCTGTTTCAGATTCCCACCCCTATCATGGCCAACCTCGTCGTCCATGTCCTCGACGCCGCTGGCCTCCTCTCCAAACACGCCCACTCTGCTAGCCCCTTTGTTGAGGTCCATTTTGACCACCAAAAACAGAGGACTCTCACCAAACACACACATCTCCATCCTTACTGGAATCAGGAGCTTCTCTTCAACATCTCCGACCCTAAAGCTTTTCCCGACAAGACCATCGATGTGGTGGTTTATAGCGAGAGGAAGTCAGGCCATTGCCCGGATTTTCTCGGTCGTGTCAGAATCTCTGGCATGTCGGTGCCCCTTTCTGAACAGGATGCTGATATTCAGAGATACCCACTTCACAAACGTGGCCTCTTCTCTAATGTCAAAGGCGATATTGGGGTTCGAATGTATGTGATTCACGACCATGAATCGACTAAGAAGGACAAGGGTGTCAAGACCTTCCACTCCATAGGAGCAAAGCGGCCACCGCCAGTGGGGCCACGGATGGACTTTGCTCGAACGGGTCTATCGGTGATGACAGTAAAGCATTTGCCAATTCAAATGCAGAGTCCAGAGTTTGCATTGGTGGAGACCAGCCAGCCGTTACCAGCAAGGTTGCAGTCCGGTTACAGAGGAAAAGACAAGATCATCAGCACCTATGACATGGTGGAGCAGATGCATTTTTTGTATGTAAACGTGGTTAAAGCTCAAGATCTCCCAGCCATGGATATTTCAGGGAGATTAGACCCTTATGTGGAAGTGAAAATAGGGAACTACAAAGGAGTTACAAAGTACTTGGAGAAGAACCAAAACCCAATATGGAAACAGAGTTTTGCCTTTCCGAAAGAGAGATTGCAAGCAAACTTACTGGAAGTGACTGTGAAAGACAAGGATTTGGTGAAGGATGATTTTGTTGGGAAAGTTGTCTTTCATATCCCTGAGGTTCCATTGAGAGTTCCTCCAGATAGTCCACTGGCTCCTCAATGGTACAAATTAGTGGACGAGGAAGGGATCAAAGCCGAGGGGGAGGTGATGCTTGCTGTTTGGATGGGTACTCAGGCTGATGAGTCTTTCCCGGATGCTTGGCATTCGGATGCGCACAGCATCAGCCATGGCAACCTTGCAAACACAAGATCAAAGGTCTATTTCTCTCCTAAACTCTATTATCTGAGAGCCCATGTGATTGAAGCTCAAGACCTCATCCCATCAGACAAATCCAAACCTCCTCCAGACGCATTTGTAAGAATACAATTCTGCAATCAAGGGAAAGTAACCAGACCTTCACAGATGCGAGTGATCAACCCAATTTGGAACGAGGAGCTGATGTTTGTAGCATCCGACCCATTTGAAGATTTCATCATCATCACTGTTGAAGACAGAGGAACAGGGGAGATTCTAGGAAGAGTAATCATCCCATCAAGAGAAGTTCCACAAAGAATCGAGTCCACAAAACTCCCAGACGCCCGCTGGTACAATCTCCACCACCCATCCATTGCTCAAACAGAGGAAACAGAGAAAAAAAAGGAGAAATTCTCCAGTAAGATCCATGTCCGTCTCTGGATCGACTCAGGGTACCATGTTCTAGACGAACCGACCCATTTCAGCAGTGATCTTCAACCATCCTCCAAAATTCTCAGAAAGAACAGCATCGGAGTACTCGACCTAGGGATTTTAAGCGCTCGAAATTTGCTTCCAATGAAGTACAAAGAAGGAAGAACCACAGATGCTTACTGCGTTGCCAAATACGGCAACAAATGGGTTCGAACAAGAACTCTCTTAGACACCCTCGCCCCGCGCTGGAACGAGCAGTACACATGGGAAGTTTACGATCCTTGCACTGTAATAACAATTGGGGTTTTTGACAACGCTCACACAAATGGAAGCAAAGAAGACGCAAAAGACCAGAGAATTGGAAAAATAAGGATTCGATTATCCACATTAGAGACGGACAAAATCTATACGCATTCTTACCCCTTGTTGGTTCTTCATCCATCTGGCCTGAAAAAGCATGGCGAGCTTCAATTAGCTCTGAGATTCACCTGCACGGCTTGGGCCAACATGCTGACACTGTACGGGAAGCCATTGCTGCCCAAAATGCACTATCTGCAACCAATCCCAGTCCGACACATTGAACTGCTCCGCTTCCAAGCGATGAACATAGTGGCTGCAAGGTTGTCTCGAGCAGAGCCGCCGCTTCCGCGGGAGGCAGTGGAGTATATACTGCTCGACGTTGATTACCACATGTTTAGTCTCAGAAGAAGCAAAGCGAATTTTAATCGCGTAATGTCGCTTCTCTCAGGAGCCACAGCGATTTACCAATGGTTCAACGATGTGTGCATTTGGAGAAACCCTAACACGACCTGCCTCGTCCATGTCCTGTTCTTGATTCTCGTCTGTTATCCCGAATTGATTCTTCCCACCATCTTCCTCTACCTATTCGTGATCGGAATTTGGAATTACCGGTTCCGACCGAGGTATCCACCGCACCTGAACGCGAGATTGTCGCAGGCGGAGCACGTTCACCCCGACGAGCTCGACGAAGAGTTCGACAGCTTTCCAACGACGAAACACATGGATACGGTGAGAATGAGGTACGACCGACTGAGGAGCGTGGCCGGGAAAATGCAAACGGTGGTCGGAGATTTGGCGACACAAGTGGAAAGGGCACAGGCGATTCTGGGGTGGAGGGATCCGAGAGCCACAGCGTTGTTCATCATCTACTCGTTGATGTGGGCAGTTTTCATGTACGTTACACCGTTTCAGGTGGCGGCAATTCTGATCGGACTGTATATTCTTCGCCACCCGAGATTCAGGAGGAATTTTCCGTCTGTTCCTGTTAATTTCTTCAAGCGGCTGCCATCGAAGGCCGATATGATGTTACTATGAGAGTGTCAAAATCACAGTAATCTCCAAAGGTTTGGAATATTGTCCGTGATCAAGTGGCTTTCCTCTTGGCTTCTTAAAGGACTTGTACCGATTGATTCTTTCCTTATAAACTTAGGATCTTCCACTAAATTAAACAATGTGGGACTCACTCCTAATAATCCTTTTTCACAGAGCGGTATCAAAGCATTCTATCGTTAGTGTATGTGAAATTTACTTCACAGATTACTGAGTTTTATTTTAACATTGAAATCGCCTTCAACTCTCTCTTTAATGCTTCACATTCTTGATAATTTTCAAAACTCGCGTAGACCGGAGAATCAACCAAGTCACCAACGATCCACCGAGCATCACCCAACTTTTCATCATCCCTCCAAGTTTAAATATGAAAGCATTTACTTGAAACTAACAAAATTGAGAGACCTTAATGATTAATGATTCAGATACTAATTATTCCGACATAAATCTTTCAACAATCAATTTTATCATCGGTGGCTAATTACCCAAAAGACATGACATGTAATCTTTGCCACTCAATTGTTCGCAATTGCTCTTTAAAGTAGCTATCGTGGCTAATTATCCAAGAAGTAAAACGTGTAATTTTTACCACAAAATTTTGTGTGATCACTCTTTAAAGTGAGCATGGTAGCTAGTTACAAAAAACATACATGTCATATTTGTCGTAAATTTTTTTTTCACATAGTAACAAGCAAGTCAAGTCATGCATAAAGTAGGTCGTAAAATATTTATAAATCATGTTCTTCAATCATATACCGTAATCACAAGTCACAAAGCTATACAAATGCATGCATGTCCAACCATTTATATGTAAAGTTAACATAAGTGAATACTTGGAGATAAGAACGATGAAGCTTCGCACCAATAACTGGCATCATGTGGCGTAAGGAAGAAAGATGATCCTTCCTCGTCTTATGATCAACCAACTTTGCAAGCGGTTGGAGCTGCAGGGGCTTGAACGGTCGGAGGTTGAGGAGGCACAACAAGAGACGATGATGGATGATGACAAGGAATCATCCGGAGAGAAAGTAAGATTCAGATTATCTAGTTGATTTAATATGTAACGTCCCAAATTTTCTTAGCTTAAATTAGTGGTGTTACCCATGCATTAATATCGAGAAGTTACATAAAACAAAAAAATATAATAAAAAAAGTAATATAACACGAAGTAATCCAAGTCATCGACTAAATAAAATAAAATAGTGTTTTCTTTATAAATTTCCCCTTTTATCTTTACTTATTCATCACAACTTTTTCTATATTTATGTGGAGATCGAATTTCCATGAGAATTTTTTCTCATTTTTTTAATTATATTTTGACCAAACTTTTTTAATAAATCATTTTCATTTTACAATATAATTTTATATTAAAAAGATGTAAATAAAAATATAATATATTATTCATTATCAACCTAATACCTAAAAAAATTAAATTTTAAATTATAATATAGTCTTCCACTCTAAAAAGGTTCATTGTAGTTTTAATTTAAATATTAAATTCATAGTTTCAAAATCTTAGATTTTAGAATATATAAGTAATAATATTTATAAGAAACTACATTCTTTCGTCCATGATTGAGGATAGTTGGAAGGGAGTCCCACATTGGCTAATGTAAGGAAGGATCATGAATTTATAAGCAATTGTTATGAGACCTCTTGGGAAGCCCAAAGCAAATTAATAAGAGCTTATACTCAAAGTGGACAGTATGATACCATTGTGGAGAGTCGTGATTCGCGAGGCGGGAGAGGATTGTTGGTCATACCTATAGCCAGTTCTCCTTGCATTTTCTCTATCCTGTTTTTTGTGTTCATCTAGATCGAGTGTGTGCGTTGTTGTGTGATCCTAACACCCCAAATTCGGTCTCATTCAATTAAGCATAACGATAAGCATTGAACTTACTAGATAAGACATAGATTCTAAGCTTCAATCGAACTTATTACTCCAGATTCTAAGCTTCAATCGAACTTATTACTCCATAGCACTTATTTGAGATTCGAATCACTCCACAAGTAAGATTAATGTCAAGCTTGAATGATTTTAAAGTGGTCATGGATGACTAATTACCCAAAAGACATAACATGTAATCTTTGCCACTCAATCGTTCGTTCGCAATTGCTCTTTAAAGTAACTTTCGTGGCTAATTATCCAAAAAGTAGAACGTGTAAACTCTTTAAAGTGAGCATGGTAGTAGTTATCAAAAACATACAACACGCCATCTATCATGTTCTTCAATCATATATCATAATCACACGTCACAAAGCTATACAAATGTATGCACGTCCAACAATTCAAAATGCAAAAACATTTATATGTAATAGGAAGATTCCTTATCTCGTAGATTTTCGTTAGCAATCGCAACCATTATGGGTCCAATTCGACCTAGACCAAACCCTACATTCAAATGATAACCAGTTTGATCCTTGACCAACAACTATTGAACCAAAAAATCATAAGTTAACATGAATGAATACTTTAAGATAAGAACGATGAAGCTTCGCACCAATAATCGACATCATGTGGCGTAAGAAAGAAAGATGATCCTTCCTCGTCTTAGGATCAACCCCAACTTTGCAAGTGGTTAAAGCTTGAGCGGTCAGAGGTTGAGGAGGCGCAACAAGAGACGATGATGAATGGTGACAAGGAATCATCTCGAGAGAAAGTTACTGATTTAATATGTATGTCTCTAATTTTTTTTAACTTAAATTAGTGGCGTCACCCATGCATGCATTAATTTCATATGCAGAAATTCAGATATAAAATAAAAAATGTAATAAAAATGTAATATAATATGAAGAACCCTCTAAAATTCTTTCAACGTCTTCTCTCCTATAATGGTTCTCCAATCCAAAATGTTCGAAAATAATCCAAGTCATCGTCCAAATAAAATAAAAGTTTTTTCTTTACAAATTTCCGCTTTTATCTTTATTTATTTATCACAACTTTTCCTTTCCCATTTCGATTCTCGTGCCCACGAACTTTTTTATTTATTTTTGTGGAGATCGTATTTCCACGAGAATTTTTTTCTCATTTTTAAATTATTTTTTGACAAAACTTTTTTAATACATCATTTTCATTTTACAATATAATTTTGTATTAAAAAAATGTAAACAAAAATATAATATATTATCCATTATCAACATAATATCTAAAAAATTAAATTTTAAATTATAATATAATCTTCTACGTAAAAAGGTTCAACATAGTTTTAATTCAAATATTAAATTCATAGTTTCAAAATCTTAGATTTTGAAATATATAAGTAATAATATTTATAAGAAACTACAGCCTCTCGTCCATGACCTCTCTGCATGAATAAATACATGTGTGAAAGAGTCACTTGTACATGTATAGATACATGTACAAGTGGCCCTTCAACATTGCCCAATGATTATAGTGATTAGCAAATCTCGGGATGACGGGTTGAACAAAGTTATCAACTTGTCTTTTTGCTGCCATTCTTGCTACAGCAAGATCGCTATGATACCCGTTGTTGGTGACACTCTCTTAGTAGGATATGATGCACTTCTAGACTAATGAAAATTAAGTCTATATCAACCAACCATTTGTAGATAATTATTTTGAACATATCAAGCTATGCATAAGTTTCTTGATAATTTTGTTCGTATTCCTAATATTTAACCTAACTTATTTGAAAATCACATAAAATTAGATTAAGAAGAAAATAGCTTATAAAACATTAACGTTGAAATGCATTATTTCTTACAATATTGCTCTACTCAATTAATGACCGCCTCATTAAGCATCAAGTTCATGCACGGTATAAATTGTAACATTCATAGTATAAGTAGTGAAGACCATGCACGGTATAAATTGTAACATTCATAGTATAAGTAGTGAAGACCATAGTATAAGTAGTCACTATATAAATTGTAACCTTAAAATAAATAAATAAAATCTTTAAATACATTAATAAAATCCAAGAACTTTAGATTATCATCCCTCCAAAATTGGTTAATTCGATTATTCCATGTACTTCCGAAATTGTGACCGTCAAAACACGATCTACATAGATGAAAGTTGAAAAAGGAAGATGAAGATATGATGGATTATAGCTCTCATTACAAACTTAAATATGG
The DNA here is from genome assembly GCF_002806865.2 of Cucurbita pepo subsp. pepo. Classification (NCBI taxonomy): domain Eukaryota; kingdom Viridiplantae; phylum Streptophyta; class Magnoliopsida; order Cucurbitales; family Cucurbitaceae; genus Cucurbita; species Cucurbita pepo. Next base: position 9,524,693 of record NC_036639.1, on the reverse strand, counting down.
TTCAATACAAATTAGCATTGTATAATATCATTAATATCATCAACTGGAGGAGAGTGTCGTGGATCCAAGATGAAACAGCAGACCAACAATTGTGAAGATACTGATTAGTATTCCTCCAACAAGAATCCTATCAACGACGCCCCACTCACTCATGCTTCCTCCAGCCGACGCCTGCTTTCTCTCGGACACTACCGGACTTTCCCTTTCCTCCCTTTTGGGCACGTGGCTCTTCCGTTTCCGCAATAGCCACTCAACCAGATTCTTCCGTTTGGGCTCTTCAGGCAGTGGGATATTTCTTGAAGAATCATCTTTCTCATCCAGAGCAACTGGTCCTTTGCAGCAGCTTTCTGCTCCACAAGCGCAAGCTTCGGGTTCCACAGAACATGCACATGTTTCATGAGCATTAGAGCAGGGAGGAACTTTGGCTTGGATCGGCATGTCTTCGAGAGCAGTTGTTTTATGATGTTTGGTGACGATGGTTTCAATCACTTCCCCGAAAACAGACCATCTTCCAACGGATGTTATCTTCACCAAAGCAGAAGTTCCCAGCATAGCTTCAGGGCCAATTACTAGCACCTGTATGTATCCCTTGGTATGGCCAACCTGGGGGAGCAATATAAATTGAGCTTATCGAAAAAGAAACAACAGTTCTTTGAAACATTAGATGATCAAAAGTATGTAAAAACAGCAGTTTTATGAGATGGCTCAGAAAAGGAAGTTCCCTTCCATGATGCACTAAAATGCATATGGGAATTGAAATTGATTAAGAACCAGTTTACAATTAACGACAGGATGGTATTCCAATTCAAAGGAATGAAACAAAGCTAACAATAAAAGAAACTCCAATGGAAGGATTCCCACGGGAAGGCAAACCAAGCAACCTCCCAAACTTCCTTCAAAATCTCTCCGCTCGCTAAAAATTATGTTGTCCCTTTCTAGCCTACCACAAGTTTCCTCCCAAGATCTCTCCAAACCTAGATCCAGAACTAATAACATTTTCTTCAATCAATTGTCCGAGAGAATTTGGCCTTTTCTAAAGGTTTTGTTAAATTTCAAAGGTGAAATTTTGCAGAACTTATAAATTAACGACTGATTTCTGATTTCTCTCCCATGGAATATTGATGCTTTTCACTACTTTCTTACGTGTGAAAATCTCAGGCTTGTATGAATGTGAATCAACTAAGTGAGTACAAATGCAACTGAATTTCCACTCATTTCTTCTTCAATCACGGTCTTCTTGTGAGGCTTCAAATAGCCTTCTGTAAGCTACATTGAGAACTACAATCAATTTATCAATCATTAAAAGCTGGGAATCTCCTTAATGGAATTGGTGGAAGGTCTAAGCTATTCCGACACCAGCATTGAAAGCTCACTGAACTTTCATTCCCAACCATTCGGACTCTTGCTTGTCATCTTTCTTGGCCAAGCTACTTCTCCGTTCTCCATACAAAAAAATGATGCAACCTCGCATCCAAAAAATAGAACCAAGGACAACCATCTTTTTTATTACTATTCCAAAGTCCTTACAAGAGACTATCCTCTGGATGCCAACTGACAAGCTAAGTAAAACCCAGTTACAAACAAAGCAATCAATTAACAAACTAATTCAACTACCAAAACCATTTACCTACACCCAACTAACAACTAACAATTAACAAACTCAGCCAAAAATTACAAGATTATCCCTAGTCGGCTAATATACTACATCACAAACTTAACATAACCAAAGACTTCAGCCCATACTTCAGCTCACGATCTAAGCTTACCTTCTAAAGGTTTACTATTTATTCCTATCCAAGTTCACCACAAGATAGTGTTAACTTGGATGGTCTTAACTGCAAGAGTGTAAAGCGTACACAGAACAGGCATTCCACAGCCCAGGCCTTGGGTTAGGAATGGTCTAAGCTAATGTAAATAGTATTATACGTATATGAAAGAATGAATAAAATTTAACTCGCTCATGAACAAGGCAACTACATATTGTCAAAAGAAGCAACGTCAAATAAGACATGTTTGAAGAAAATCCTTTGTTTTGAAGAATGTTTAAAATGAACTAAGATTAATAGAGCCTACTTATATTTAAATATTGGGTTGATTGTTTTGAGGTGGAATGATGGAAGGTTTCTCAATGGTCAAGATATTTGCTAGACTCTTAATTAATTCAATGAAATATTTTGTGTCTTGTTAAAAAAAAAAAAAACATAGTTATTAAATGCTACGTAGAAATGCAAAAGTCCTTAATGTCTTGAAATCCTAATTTTGGTCAGGTTATCTAATTCTATTTCACTTAAAGGCCAACAGATGGTACAGCTGGGTTTTTCCTCGTGTAGAACATGGTGAATTAAAATGTTTACTGATTGATTACTCCGCCAGTAGATATTTTCTATCTTTCTTTTTACTCTTTCCAATAAATATTTTCTAAATTTGCTAAGCGGCAGACTGAGTCTAAAATTTTATATGGATTCTCAAAATGTTAACAGTGAATTTTACCAGTTTTTTTTCTCTCCCTATTTTCTCCCTTTTCTTGTTTGTTACTGTAAATAGAATTTCATTTACACTAGCTAAAAGGTCAATTAAACAGCCTTGATGAATCAAATTTGGGCCTGAAACTGATCCAAACATTTTTTCTCACCATTGTCCCAACTATTTTGTGTAGAAGCAGCCACCTGAGACAACTGTAGGCAAATACATGGAAGAATTAGAAACAAATACACTAGACAGCATCGCTTTCTTACCAAGTGAATTCCATCAGCTGCAATTTCTGTAATCCAAATTCTTTCCACTCTGCCCTCCATTCCATTATATGGAGTAAAAGCTTCAAAAACCGAAGTCAACTCGCGGCTTCGTTTCTTGACAATAGCACTTGGAACTTTCTTCATCCTAGCAGCAGGTGTCCCTGAAGGACAAGAGAGGAGCATACTGTTTTTTTCATTTTAAATAGTTGACGGCTGGAAATATTAGTTTAAGTAATCACATTCTATTTACTTAGAATCAAAAGGAGAAGTTCCAAAACCTAGTCTAGCCAGATATATCCAAGACAATCAATTTAATGAAAGAAATTGCTACAGCCAGGGTTCTTCTAAGGTAACATGGGCAAACTCTTTGATTGCTGGATTTTGCACATGCATGAATAACCATCTTAGTCATTCAATCATTTGTTGAGGCTAGTATCACAATGTTTCATCTGAATAAGTATAAAATAGGTTGTTTGTATGATAGAGGGATCCATAAGTAGCAGTTGCTCTTTAAAATTAGACAAAGAAATGTTGAATTTCTACCATCCTAACAAAAAAAAAAAAAAGAACCTTCCAAACAAAACGAAATGTGATTCTTCGTTCAATGTCTCTTCGGCTTTATTCTTTTGGTTTGAATCCCTTTATGTTTAGTTAGGTTTTTTTTTTTCAGGAATTTGTTCTAGGTTGTTTTTTGAGGCCCTTTTGCTTTCTTCTATTTTTCTCAGTCATGTTAAGAAAAAAAAATTAGACAAATTAATAAATTAAAAAACCTTGGTCCTAATAAGTTGCAAGCAACAACAAGAAAACTAAATGAGAAGGGATATAAAAATGTTTGGATTAACCAAAAAAAATATATATATATATATATATATATATGCTTCCTAGGTAATCGTATCGCCACATCCTGGGAAATAAACATTTTAAGCATGTGATGTGTCTCCTGAATAATACACAAGGAATAGCACAAGGTTCATCCTACTTTGAGATAGAGGATTATTAAGCTAGTCATTAGGATTCAAGTCTAACTGTTACCTTCTTTAGTTAAAGTCTATGCAAAGAAATAAGGAGGCTTGAACATGATGCCATACCTGGTCGAGGATAGAACTGTGAGATATGAACTTGGGGTAATTTGTACTCTTTAATAAGGTTGATAGTTTCACAAAAATCTTCATCCGTTTCCCCTGAGACACCACAGAATTAACAAAAGTTGGGCAATCATTCACATGTAATAAAATTTTAAGATATTATGCTCCACACAATGCAAATTAATGTTGTATACAACATTGGAGGAGATAAACATTCAAGATGATACAAAGCAAAAAATGGAGGATAAAGGCCCCGACAAACCTAACAGAAATAATCTTCACACTGCCGCATGGCGACCAAAACAAACCATTCATACTTGAACTTTAGTATTTTTCAGATATATATATAAATAATAATAAATAAATAAATAATTGAACAAGGAAACGAGACAGTAAAATTAACAAGAGGAACTATTACAAAAAGAGGGGAGACGAGGTATCCCACAAGGCCAAAGGGTTACATTTTCATAATAATCAATATAGTTGACCGTTATGAAAATCAATATTTTAAAATGTTTGCAAGTTAATAGCTCAAATATTGCATCTTTGAGGAGAACAATAATTTTATAGATTACACTGTTTCAGCGGTTGGTGTTTTGCAACAAGGAAATCAATGAAGAGAAAGTTTCATTTCCCATCCAAAACAGTATGCAAAGAATAAAAACCCATGCAAACCCATAGAGAGACAACAATATAAGTATAGGGATCAATCAATCGCCTCAAACCCACTTACTAACCAGGAAATCCACATATTATATCAGTTGCGACCTGCATCCCAGGAACAAGCTCAGTTAAGGTATCTACTACAGTCCTGAACTCACTGACTGTATATTCTCGATTCATTGCCTGAGAGAAAATGTAATGATTAGGACTACAAGTAATTTCCTTCCTAAAAACTGTACTGGCCTCAAGTCACTAAAAACAAATCTAAGAAAATTTAGGTATAGACAATACTTACACTTAAGATTGTGTCACTCCCAGATTGAACTGGCACATGCAAGAAGGAGTATACACATGGATGACACAAAACATTAGCTATCTCTTTCAAATGCTCAAGAATGAAAGGAGGATTTGTCATCCCAATCCGAAGCATTGTGCTTGCATCAGGAGGAAGCTCGGCAACAATTGCATTTAACAAAATTGGAAGATTGACCCCAATGTCACGGCCTATTTCATCATATGATATTAGCAAGGACAAAAAAAAAAAGCACAGGCAAGAACATGCAACGTGGAAACGACACGACATGAACATTGCGACATATCAATTTCCAAAAAAGTAGGACACAACACATTGGGGAAACATTTGTTTTATTTTTTAAAATGTGTATAATTGGACATGTTATGAATATTTAATACTTCTAATGTAACGTTCTACATTTAAACATCAAAAGAACATCCATAAAATTTATTAAAAAGATAATGATAAGATAACAATTAACAAACAACATCAACTATATCCAATATTCAATAAGTCTTACACAAAAAACTACCACATCAACAATATTCAATGTTCAACAAGTCTTACGCAGAAAACTACAAGATAGAATCAAACAAAACAAGTTTTCTACATACTACATATTTTCCCCATCCTTGTCCTCTCCACCAATGGTCACTAGTGGTCAACGACAACCAACAACTGTCATTCATTGTTGTCGTTGATGAGCAGTTGTGAAGGATTTTTCTTAAGGATTCTTTTTCTTGTCGTGGATGCAAGATTTGAGGTTGGAAGATGATGGTAAGAAACCCTAATATTTTGAGGTTTATATGCGGAGTGGGCTTTCTTTTAAATGATCTTAAAAAGACTTGAAACTTAAAAAAAATTGGCATTACATGTCTTAACCGTGTCTTTCTGTGTCCCTAGTTGTGTCCGAGCATGTCCTTGCCATGCCACAAAATGAAAAATAATATAAAAAAACTATAATAGCATGCAAAACAATGTCAAACATGTGTCGACAACGTGTCTAAGTGTGATATAAGTCTGACATTGATACTTGGCCCTTTTACAAGTGACGATACTTTATAGACAAGGACACATTTTATGATCTTAGTGATCCTTGGATAACATGTATGCCTCTTTTCAAGGTTCAAATTTCATATTATTAGAAAAAATGTATCACCCAATATGGAAAATTATCATGATACAAAACCAGTCAATGGTTCTCTTCAACCTATAGATCACCATGTCGTGTTTTTACTAATCTTACAAACGACCACCCAAACAAATATACAAGATCTAGACTTAGAGATATATTGAAGATTATATATGACTTCGATTGTATCTCAATGGATAGTTTTTGTTTTGATCATTAGACCAACCTATTGTTGAAATTTTAAAATAAAAACAAAAGCACTGAAAAGCAAGGGAAAGAAGAATAACAAAATAATTATTCTTCAGAGAACAATTGTCTTTTGCCTCGACATATTTGGAGGGGTTTAGTTCGTATCTTGGTTTTATTTGTTCATCTATTGACCTAGCTAATTGTGCTCAGAGAAGTCCTGGTAATGGTCTCTCAACCTCTCTTTGGCATGATTCCTGGTTGAGTTGTAGTGTTACTGCTTGGCTTTTCCTTGACTTTTTAGTTTGACAACTCATCCACATTACATGATTGTTGAAGCCTCGATTGGCTCTGCCTAATTACATTATATGATGCATGAACCTCCATATGTCATACCATGTATTATGTTAGCATGTTCACTCTATGCCTACGAAACATTGATAAACCATATATGTTAACCATGAAAGATATGATTAGTATACGTTGCATGTCTCATTAGAATGCTATGTCATGAAAAGAATGGAGGTACAACTTACATCATAAGTACATGTCATGATTTGATACTATGGAACCTCATGCATTTTGTATGTCACGTGCATCAAGATGCTTCCCCGTTATGATTTGTATGGGTGCATACATTACGATATTTATGTACCCCATGATATTATGCAAGCTCTTTTCCCTTTGTGGCTCCGACAGCGTGAGTGTGCGCTAGTCAAAGGCCAAACCTAAGAGGTATGTATACAAGCCCACTTGGAGGGTCCATGTGCGCGTGCGTGGGCCGTGTAGAGAAATACTACACATCCACTTTCGTCCGAACTGAAAAGTAGAGTTCAAGACCATGATGTTTTTATGAAAAAAATAGGTCCCATCATGATTACATGTGATTATATTTCACGACCTCAACAATAAGGCTACTTACTGAGTATTCCTATAAATACTCAAGTCACTGATACTTCTTTTTCAGGTAAAGGTAATGCACCTTTGTACGGATGATAGCGTCGTTGTGGAGGCCATGGGAATGGAGTTAGGGTAGTCGCATTTACATTTAACGCTGTACCCTTTAGATTAGATCAGGGTGTTTCCATTCATTTGAAATTCTTGCTATTTTGATTTCCGTTATTATTGTTAACATCACTTTTACCTTCATTTTAAATGAATTTTGCAAACGTTTAAGTCCATGGTAACGTTTACTTGTGATTGTTCTAATGAATTTTTGCACATATTAGGCATATCGTGCATGTAGTGACATTTCTACTTTATTATGAAAAATAGGGCCATTAAAAATCTTGTACAAACTATCATGAAAGTTTCTTCTAGTGACAATCATAGCAAAATCCCAATAAGAAGTCCAACCTAAAACCCTCAATCCTTCAACAAGACTACCATTTAATGACAGTGGAGCGGGGGAAGAATTTTCAATAGGTAAAAGGGTTTAAGAGTAGGTTCATTGGAAGTCTTCGGTAGGTAAAAGGGTTTAAGAGAAGGTTCATTAGTAGTCTTGTTCAAGGATGGAGGATTTTAGGTTGGTAAACCACCTTTAATGGTAAGGCAGGGTAGTTAGCTATGAGATTATAAAAAACATCCCAGCCTTTTCATTCTGCATCGATAGGTACAAAGAGTTTGTTTAACCTCCTTGGTATGTAGAAGGGCGACCTCAACAAGAGTATCTTTCTTGTTTGCAATTTTTTCAACTCAGATAACCCATTGGGTAAACCACTCTTCCCTAAAGAACTTCCCATTTAAAGGAGCATAGGTATGTGTGGTAGTAACAACCATTTCAAAGGTTCCCAATGTAAAGGTATATGAAGAAAGCCTTTTTTGCGTAAATTCTGAGACCTTTACTCTATTCGTTTGATATTGTCCAACCCTAAGAGTACTTCCTTTTGATAGTAACAATTTTCTTCTACAATGGTGGGTTTATCGCCATGGTCAGGGTTGGGTGGTGTGAGTTTGGCCATGGTTTTTTATGGGGGCGAGGTGGTGGATTGGTGGAGAGAGGGAGAGAATCGGCACTGAAAGAAGCTTACGAAATCCTCATTGATTCAAGTATAGCAACCTAAGAATAATAAAGAGATGTCTCCCGAAAGAGAGAGGAGGAAATAAACATAACTGGTCCACCAACCCCACAAGGAGGTGAGTGAGGGAGGGAGAGAGCACACTTTAATTTTCATAAAAAGAACCATAATTGGTCCCCTCGACCCCAAGAGAGAATATTCTCAACAATAAAAGCACGCAATTAATTCCTCAAAAATTTTAAACTATTTTTTATAATGCATATCCATTTTTAAAAAATGATAATTGGAAAAATTGAGATGTCCATAGTGATGAAGAAATAATTTTCATTCAAAATTTTGATGGTTTTGGGCCATAAATCTTAATTGATATTAACATTTTTTGAAAATCCTACTCTACATATTTCTATGGATTCAATGTTCTCTTCTGATAAAATAATTCAATCAACACGATATATATTTCTATGGAAGTAGAGTAAAGTACCATATGCCCCAGTATCTTCACTGCTCAACCATATTTCCCGGACTCCTTCATTGATGACAGTTCTTACACGATTTACCTGAAAATACAGTTTTAGCAGATGTTTCTTCAGATCGAACAACATTAAGTTTCTAACTGAAAAAACGGGACATATGTTTAACAAAAACCATACATTAGTTTAAAGTCCTTACAAGGCTATCTACTGTGTAACTTCCCAAGTGACCACGAGCATGTTTTGTCTTGCAATAAGTGCAAGCACCTAAACAGCCAACATTGATTGGTAGTATTTCAATGAACTTATTCTTTCTCACCTGTTCAAAATTCAAAATCAAAATAAACTTCTTTAATAGTTAGCGAAAGGGTAAGACAAAGATAATATAAGTTAAAGAAGCTTCTTAAATCAAACTCAAATAGAAGACTCAAAAGGCTAGAACAGGAAACAATTCGCACTTTTGGGAGGTCAAGCGCTGGCAATGTCTTGCGATTCAATAGCCTTACTTCATGACCCTTCAGTGTCTCTTCCACAACTTCTACCACACGGTCAATCTGCTGGACTCCTACTATACTGACCCCTTCTAGCTCTTTTAAATCTCGACTACCTTGTGGTACACACCCAGCTACCACAAGAGGCTTTTTCGCATTTTTGCATTTTGTTATTAGAGTGTCCATAGCAGATTGACTAGGGGATTTAACTGTGCAACTGAAAAAATAGTTATCAGGCTATTAGTTCAGAATTCCAAATATTGTCTCTTTTATAAGTGGAGAAAGGGAAAAAAAATCATGACTGTATATGCAAAAATATATATCTGTGTCAAAGCACATATACGCACAGCTATCTACATCAAAGAACAATAATGCAGAGTGGACACTATGTAGAGGAAGTTAAAGGTTAATGTCCTTAAGAAGATGTAATAACCAACCTGGAAAAGAGAACAATTTACTGAATAAATGACGCAGAGACGAATATTACACTAAGGCCAACAATGCACATTAGAGGCACATAAAACCGTTAGAAAGGATTCACAGGCAACTTACATTTTCTGGCAACTAAGAAAGAAATTTTCACTGAACATTTCTATAAAATTAAGACAAAATAAGAAATGGTAAAATTTGAAGGAACAGATCATACGTATTTATGAGCCACAAGTCTGCCTCTTCAGGATTCTCGCTTAACAAATAACCAAATGCTGAAAGCTGACCAGCCATATATTCACTGTCACTCTGTTGTTGAAAAAAAAACAATGATGAAAATTGTATCCATTTTTTATTTTAGCAATGGTGACATAGAACGCACCATTGAGAGAAGAAAAGTAGTAAATAAATAGACAATTAAAATGGAAAACTAAAAACATCTCAATTTAAACATATATCTTGTAAAAAAGAACAGCAAAATACTTGGAGAGAGAACATCATGATGAAGCCTTTAATCTTGGAGATTCAAAAACCATCAGCCCAAGAAGGTTGTTTATTATTGAAAATTATTTCATTCCTCCCAACCACGACATAAGAGCTTTAACCACATTTATCCATAGTACATTCAGCTTTGGTAAGTTGATTCTCCAATCCAAAATACTATCCTCAAACTTTCATTATATTATTTTAAATTAATCACCAATGATACAAGAGAAGACCTCATCAGTATTTTTCCTCCCTCATGACAGATGCATTCTACATAAAAGTGAGAACATGAACATGAATCATCTATTAAATATTTGTGCTTTTGAAACAAGAATTTCTTGGGTTCGTCCAAAACAGGAGAAACTTGTGATACCTATCTCACATCAAGCTTTTTTTCCATTGCAGACCATAAAGAAAGAAAAGAAAGATAACTCATGAAGAATGCACTTGGACACTGCTGTTTCTTTTACACTTCTAATGCTGTCAAAGAGCTTTCTATGATGAACATCTACGCAGGAGATTCTTACTCGGGCAAAAAATTAATATAATTTGACGATTTCGACTTTACTCCATTGAGCTTGTAGTATTGCTTATATTTCTCCTCTAAATAGGACTAGTCCTCTTGAAAAATAGGATCATTGATAGCTTTTTCCGATCTTTATTAGGAAAAGAAAATATAATAATAGATTTAATATATGATGTGTCTGTGTCACGCATTTGATCTACTCGCAAAAAGTTCTAGTTTTACATTTATCACATTGCACTGAAAACTTTTACTCTAAAATCAATTTACAACAACTGGAAGCCTTAGATAAAACGCATAAAAGATGAAACAATGAGGGAATGCACAGTGGAAATAGTAAAATCCAGTTTCATGTCACAACAAATTGCAAGGATAAAAACTAATAACCAATCAACCTCTATTTGGATTAGTATACAATAAACAAACTCTAACGGGATTAAAGACTCAGCCATTCATTTAAGCCAAGGCAACAATATAAATCAATTTAATACGCAAGGTGTGAAGGACTAACCTGGTTGTGAGAACATCCAAAGGTTTTAACATAAATTGTCTGCCAAATTACATCGACGCATAAAGTTATTAGTATCCGCAAGAGAAATGTGAACATGAAACAAAAAAACACTCAAGGCGATAAAAGGAGATAATGAAGAGAGAGACCTGAGTGCCTGGAATCTTAGGTGCAAGTAGATTTTGGGTTGGAAAAAGCCCGCTGCTGGAATCATCAGCATCAGGATTAGGTTTCAGCTTATTCTTTTTCTTCGGCTTTACACCGACTGCGGATATTGGAAGTCGGTAACCAGGGGGAGCTCCGCCGCCGCCGATGAGCAGGTCTTCTATGTCTTCCATGGCTTACAGTTTCCTCCGCTGAAGAGACGAGAAGGGCAGCCGCGGTGCTTCACTGCTTCTGCTGCTCCTCCTTCTTCTACTATGGATTGGGCTCAATAGTTTGTTCTAAAACTTACCAGCCCAAGTCCATTTCCTTTTAATATTAGAGAGAATTAATTTACAATTTTTCAAATTTTTAATTAATTGTTTTTTTTTTTAATTAATAATAGGAACTTGGAAGTAGCAAATTGTAATCAATAATACACGCTAAACATACTATGTTTATATTAATTAATTGTAATCAATAATATATTTACCAATTAAGTTAAGTAATATTAGTAGCGTACACGGTCTAGATTGGGTTGAGTAATTTTTTTTACAAACTCAAAAATTCGGATTGGTTAGATCGGTAACCCAACCCTTTATTTTTTTGGTTGGGTTTGTTTTTATTTATCCATCATTTATAATTATTGGGATATAAAAAATAATTAAAAGTTCACAAATCAATTCAAAAAATAAATAAAAAGCAAAAATGGTAATATTAATATAGTTCAACATTATCATAAAGTTAAAAACAATTAAAATATTTACATTGGTTGAGAATTTCTTAAAATAAAAAAAATATAAGGATAGATCATGAAATTAAAAAAATAATAAAAATGATTAGTTTAAAGATATTATATATATAACAAAAATAATATATATATATATATATATATCTCAATTGTCTGACACTCATTCTCACACTTGAGTAAGTCAGCCTATTCAAATCGAGCTCTCGTTGGTTGAATGTTTACCAAGCCTCTAGCCCCACTTGAAAAGAAATTTTTAAAAAACGGGGCAAAATGATTTTTGAAATAGCGTTTGAAAGTAATGTTATAGGCTAGTAAGCAAAAAAAGTAACACAACAGCTTAGATAACATATAGCTCTGAGAATGAAGAATTGACGATTAGTCACATCCTCTATAATATATTTTGACGCATTTCAAATCTACCAAGCGTAAATGATTTGCCGAAATTTCATACTCCAAAATTATAAGCTACTACAACAAGAAAGCAATAAAGAAATACAATATATATACAAGGGTTTGGCATGATATGGAAAAGCATGACCGTGATATCCTTCCCCACCTAGTAGGTTGATGTCCCTGTCAACCGTCTACTTTCTTCAAATCAGCGATTTGATGTATTGCCGAATTCAAGCTATCCATTCATTTCCAACTGATTTCTACGTCTCGGAGCGCTTTCAACTTGACCAATAATTCTTGAATGTTTCACCATGGGTTGCCAATGTAACGTGTTTGCTCGGCTAAGATCTCTTCTATTTCTTTCCCACTTGTATCCTTCATCATGATCCGAGGTCGCTCGCCACGCCTATAGACGTCATCGTCTGAGTAATATGGCTTTAAATTACTCACGTGAATAATAGGGTGAATTTTCATCCATGGCGAGTATGAAGTTTACCCCACTTTTTCAATGATGTCGACGCGTCCTTCATACTTCTGCACTAGTCTTTGATCCCTATTGTCTTAGAATAGAAATTGTTATGGTCTCAGCTTGATTAGAATTTGGTAACCTCCTTGAAACTCCATTGGCCTACGTCGTGAACCTTTTTCTAATTATGTGTGCGCCACTTCAAAAGTTTGCTTCCACTTTATGGTAAAGTTATAGGCTCGTGGACTCTTCCCATCCGGTTGATCAATGATATGGAGCATGAGTGGTTATTTTCCACATACGACGAAGGTTGTCTTTCCTTAATGAGTTTTGTTGACAATTGAAGCAATGAGTAAAATCGTGCATTTAACTCAGTTATTATATTGTGCGTCGATAAAGTGATGCAAGAACTCTTCAAGCATGTTGTTAAACTTTTATCTTGTTGAATTGGAATGACCCACATGCAGGGACTTGGTTTCCCACTACTCTCATGGTAAGGTTCAATCTGGCGCTCAGGTAGACCGTTGATATTGGTTTGGATAGTCTAAGGAATTTGACCGTGACTCCATTTGCTAAGTAAATAATGCAACTTTTGATAATGTTGGATATTGAACACAATTCTTTTGTGAGGAACACTCGCACTCTTTATTAAGACAAATTAAGAAGAGACTGTTAAAAGATATTTGGTAGAAACTATTAAAAAGTGGAGTTATTTACGAACTTAATAGGGTGGAGGAGTATTTATAGTAGAGGCTAACCATGTTACCAAATTTATTTCTAAAATATCTATACTTGTACTCCTAAAATATCTAAATCTCTCCCCTAAAATACATAGAGCTCCAGTCATATACTTTCTTGAGCTGCTTTAGCCATTGCTCTATACTCCTCTTCTGTAGCTAGCAATTGTGAGATCCCACATCGGTTAGAGAGGGGGACAAAACATTCTTTACGAGGGTATGAAAACATCTCCCTGTTAAATGTGTTTTAAAACTGTGAGGCTAACGACAATACATAACAGGTCAAAGCAGACAATATCTACTAACAATGTACTTCAACTTCTTTACAACTGGTATATGAGCCAGACACCAGGCAGTGTGCCAGCGAGGACGCTAGACCCCCAACGAGACAATATCTACTAACAATGTACTTCAACTTCTTTACAAATGGTATATGAGCCAGACACCAGGCAGTGTGCCAGCGAGGACGCTAGACCCCCAACGAGAGTGGATTGTGAGATCCCACATAGGTTGGAGAGGGGAAAAAAGTATTACTTATAAGAGTGGAAACTTAAACTTTTTCCTAGTAGACGCATTTTAAAATAGTGAGGTTGACAGCGACATGTAACAGACTAAAACGGATAATATTTGCTAGCGGTAGTCTTGGATTGTTACTGTTGGCTATTTTTGTTACACCAAGAAATTGTTCCCGAACCAAACTTGAACACATACCCAGTAGTTGATCTTTGGGTAATATCCAACTAGCTTGTAGTCTTCACTTCTTTTGCACAAAAACCAGTTGATTGTACCTTGACATATCTCAAGATCCATCGAGCAACATTCAAACGAGGCATCTTCGAATTTTACATGTACCGACTCATGACTCCAACTGCATGTACCTACTAGTTGTTGTATCATTTACTCATTCTAACTCCTTGCGTTCATATGCACAAAACAAAATTGCTTCTCAACTCCATCGATTTAACCTATGTAAGGGCTTCCAACAAAGGACACCATTCATCGTTGATGGCAACAGAAGGTTCTGTAAATTTAACTGGTTTTGGTCTCTCATTGAAAGAAAAAAAACACAAAACTTAGAAAAATAAATAGATACGACTCTCAAAACAAGACAATTATTTTAAAAACAAAAGAATCGAACATCAATCTGGTAATTTGCCAGTCAAATACACGATGCTGGGGAGGCAAATGTTTAGTTTGAGAAGGAAAAAGACTTGACATAGAATACAGTAGCTAAAACACAACCTACAACTGCATGTAAACAAGTAACCGTGTGTAAAAAATACAAGGTTTTTGACAAAAGTACAATATATCTAGAGTCTAGTTCTGTTTAGACTGCCCTGTGGTGTCAAGTGGTTCGCCACTGCTCTTAGGCTTGACCGAGACGACCTTTGCAGGGGTTGACCGCTCTGATTGGGAGAAACGTATGAGGATCTGCATGAGAACTGTAACAATGGCGAGGCAGGATGCTGAGAAAGTAAGACCTTTCCATGAGGATAAGAAGGAAGAGCCTTGAAGAAGCTTGAGGGAACCCAAGATGAGTAAACATGTCCATGAAATTACTACCTGTTCACAGTAAACAGAAAAAAAAAATTACAGCTCTTGATTAAGTTACACCTCAAAACCTAATCATGAAAAGCACTCAAAACCCACTCACAAAATCAAGCAAAGAGTTACTAAATTTCGCAATAAAATTCCTCAATCCAACACAAAATAGTTTTCTAGAAGTGTAGACTTAAAAAACAAGTGCTATAAACATTTCTCTAGTTCAAATATTATGTAAATTTAACTCTTTATTTTGTGGGTGGAGGCAGGGAGGAGCTTACCAGGAGAGACTTGATTGGCCGACCAAGGTCCTGTAATTCTTGGTCACTAAAGGTGTCTTCTGCTACATGCTTATCCATCAGCGCATCCTGGAAGGCAAGAAACAAGAGGGTAAGACAATTGATCCATGGCATTTCACCTATAACAGGACTGACTGGATAATATAAACCTTGGCCACAAACATATCTCTACACCATTGTGCAATGGCATCGTCTGTCTCAGGCAATTCCTTCATTGAATGTCGCTTTATGTGCACATGTACCTGTAATAGCAGATGGAGATAGATAAGGGAATTATCTAAAGATAGAACCAATGACCAAGCATTGAATGTCGCTTTAGTGATCAATCTCTATGATTTTTTTTGTAACAATCAATTAGGTTTGTTCTTTGGCCTTTTTTTTTTTTTTTTTTGCTAGTTCGGCTCAAATTTATTTTTTTCAACCTTTGTCAGGTTGTCTTCTTTTGTAGGATCAATATTGTCTACTTTGAGTATAAGATCTCATGACTTTGCTTTTGGTTTCCTCAAAAGACCTCGTACCAATGGAGATGTATTCCTTATTTATAAACTCATGATCAACCCCTTAATTAGTCGATGAGGGACTCCTCTCCCAACAATCCTCAACAATTCTCCCCTCGAACAAAGTACACCATAGAGCCACCCCTGAGGCCTATGGAGCCCTCAAACAAAGTACACCTTTTGTTAAACACTTGAGTCACTTTTGACTACACACCTTCGAGGCTCACAACTTCTTTGTTCGATGTTTGAGAATTCTATTGACATGGCTAAGTTAAGGGCAGGGCTCTCATACCATGTCAGGAACCATGGCCCTCCACAATGGTATGATATTATCCACTTTGAGCATAAGCTCTCATGGCTTTACTTTTGGTTTTCTCACAATGTCTCATACCAATGGAGATAGTGTTCCTTACTTAAACTCATGATCTTTCCCTTAATTAGCCAACGTGGGACTACTCTCCCAACAATCCTCAACATGCATATTCTTTAATTGAGATTCTCAACAAAAGTTCGATTTCCCATGTGTGTCCACGTGTATTAAAATAATTAATAAGTTCACATTTTAACTTTACGATGATTTGTGCGTGGAGTTTGTCTTTAATTTAATTGTTGAAGGTTTAATTTAATTGTTGAAGGGTACAAACTTAATCACCCATACCAATCAAGATTATTGAATCCCATATTCACTACTAAAGTAGAATAGAAAATTAGTCCCAATTCACCAAGCTCTACTAAAGCAACGAAGAACTCTGCTTTGACCCTCCAAATAGATTTAGCCATTAAAAGGAAAAAATTAGGGAAAAAAACACTTATCCAAAGCAACTTACCACAGAAGGCTGCCCCTTGAAGAGTCTTAGCATTGTCGGTGGAGGTGAGCTTTTGGGAATAGCTACTGTTACATCATAAATTGCTGGAACAAATGAGCGCATATGACCTACGGCTGACACAAAACCCTGAAAGCAGCAGAATAACAAGTTATGATAATTCTTAGGCAACAAAAAAATATAGATCAATACATGCTAGGTGAATAAATGTAAGTACGATCGAATGTTTTCTAATTACAACACACAAAAATGTGCAATCAAATAAAACTTGCACCAACTTTGCATTGATTAGGATCAAAGTAATGAGAACAAAATAGCACCAAATAGAAAAAACTCTAATCTCCAAGACAAACAAAAACACCCTTTAAGGATAAGATAGTTACGTCTATCATTTCCCTACCAAATAAAGGACAATAGAACCCAAGAAAAAGAAATGATGTGCTGCCAAAAGGAGGGAGAATAGAAGCCAGTCAATTATTCCTCATAGAAGAAAGGTGATATAATCGAGAAAACATAGAGCATATGGGTCAATTCCCAACCATTTGTCTTCCAAAAAAATAAGTGTCTGCCTGTAACAACCCAAGCCCACCGCTACCGGATATTGTCTTTTGGGCTTTCCTTATGGGCTTCCCCTCAAGTTTTAAAACACGTCTGCTAGGGAGAGGTTTCCACACCCTTTATAAAGAATTCTTAGTTCCCCTCTCCAACCTATGTGGGGTCTCACAATCCACCCCCCTTCAGGACACAACGTCCTTGCTGGCACACTGTTTGGTGTCCACCAGCCTTCAGGGCTCAATGTCCTCGCTGGCACACCGCCCAGTGTCTGCCTCTGATACAATTTGTAACCGCTCAAGCCCACCGCTAGCAGATATTGTCCTCTTTGGGCTTTTCCTTCCGAACTTTCCCTCAAGGTTTTAAAATGTGTCTACTAGGGAGAGATTTCCACACCCTTATAAAGAATGCTTAGTTCCCCTTTCCAACCGATGTGGGATCTCACACTGCCTATCACCCACCATACATTGAATAAACTGACAGAAAAAAGGGAAACCCACAGAAATAACTTTCCAAGAATTTCTGTGTGCGCCTTTCAAAACCCCTCTCAAGGTCCACTCATAAGAACGGGAAGGTACTTGCTTATCATGACCTTAAGCTGTATGGAGGATAAGGGAAAATGTCACAGCCATTTAGCTAACAAGGTTCTCATGTTGATCCTTCCTTCTAATCAAAGTCTACTTGTATGACATGCCATGAGGTGTCTCCTTCCCACTTTTTGAGCATATTCCATCCCCTTATATAAAAGAAATTTTCAAGCACAACTTAAAAGCCTTGGGAAAAAAAACAAAAAGTAGAAGTTAAATCATGCAATTCATAGCATGAACCAAACAAAACGAAACACAGAAGGAGAAGGGGGAAATTACAGAAAATAACTGAGTGGATTTTTTGTATCTTCTGTTTATTACTGTATTTCCTTTGCAGAGGTCTAGGAGTTCAAAGAAGGGGCAATAAACAATTAAAAAATCACCTAAACATGATCAGAATGAAAAAATCGCGAAAAAGTTGTTTCCAGTGAACTGACCTTTGTACGTGGAATCAAAACATTCCTAGGAACAGGTAATCCATTTGCATTGGCGTACTCTTTAGCTGCCAAAAGTTTTGCCTCAGTAAATCGAGTCCCTTCTACAAAAAGTGCCAACCAAAAAGGCAAAGGGAAGTCCTTCAACCGTAAAAGACCTGACTGTAGACGCAATAACATGAGACTCAAATGAAACCAACATGTGACGTACAGATAGAATCACATGGTAAAATTGAAAAGACTAACGAACAGTGAAAAAATCTATATTAAGTACAGCATGAATGTCTTACCTTTAAAGTAATTTCATCCTTGGCCCAGCTTCTTTCAAGAAAAAGATACTCGGAAAACCACATTGACCAACCTATAACCTACCAGAATAGAACTCTAAATGGTAAGTTCTTCCCTGACAACTTGGATGACTTTTGTCAGCTCATAGAGTTGAAATTAATTACTAGGAGAAATTTAGCATTAGTAACATGCCTACAACTAATCCATTAAAAATAACTTTAAAATTTGTAACGAAAATAACAGCAAGCTCATGAATGCTAAAAATACTTCCGAAAAATGAACATACTGGCAGCAATTTTGATGACTTCTTCATTACAGCTAACGTGCTGCCAAGACATCCAGATCTCTACCACATGAAATTCAAGATTATTAATAAGGAGAAAGTATAAGACAAACAACAAAATGGCATTAAACACACTGATTTTATGCTCTGATAGAAACACATAACATGCAATATATTTAGATACCAGCAAATGTAAAAATATGCACCCATAAATATGAGTGATACATATTGAAGTTGAATTATCCTTGATTAAGAAAGAAAAGGAAATAGGCACCTGAGCCAGAATCCATCCAACAAGCCAATCAATATCACTTCTGTGATTAGAGACAACCAGTGCATGTTCTTCACCTGGAAAAGTTCATAACTAAGTTGTGATTTGAGCCATTTTGCAGATATTTCAAAAGATAAATAAATTTGTAGTCAATACTCTTACCCATCAGTTTAAGGGTCTCACAATCTGTGTACACTTTAATCTGCATTCAAAATAGCTCAACAAATTGAGCTTTCAATAATCCAATCCAAGAACCAAAAACACAAGTTCTAGGTCATTTAATAACGATTCAGTGAAATTTACAAGAAAATTGATCATTTTGTGGCATCAAATATAGTAAACCATGAAAAAATAAGATAAAGTAATTAATCATTAAAATTCAAAAGGGAGAGAAAAACAAGCAGCAACAATATCACTATGATGCACCTTAACACCTGCCCACCAATCAACTATCCAAACAAGCTCCAACCACAACAACTCTGCCACCAATCTATTAATCCTTCTGTACCCATTCTTTGTTATCGGCCTTATAAGGATAAAGCATATTGCCTGAAGACAAGGGAACAAAAATTTGAGAGCCGATCACATCGTTCAGTGTGTATATATAAGAATAACCAGCAAAAGCTTTCAAAGAAGATGGAGTGAAAAAAACAGACACTAGCATAGCACAACAAGACAACCACAACGACAGCTTAGATGATAAACCATGATGGTTTAAATCATCAGGCGACTCAATGGTAACAAGCAACGCATACTATTAACCGAAAACACCTCGTGAGTTAAAAGCATTTTTTTATAAAAAAAAACGAATGATGAAAACAGGAAGGAAGGAAAACAAAATCTTAGCTAAATTTACAAGTTACCCTTGTACCACCAGAAAATTAATCCAAATAAAAGAGCAATAAACATGCATTTAGACGAGAATCATACTAATAAATTGGCTTATGGCCTGAAGCAACTAAACCCAACAACTAAATCTCCGCAACTCACTTTAACCACACACCAAAATACAAAAAAGAACATAACCCAACAGTAAACGAACTGAATCTCGATGAACGAAATGAAGAAAGAAAGAAAGAAGAACACACATGGATCAAACTAGTGCAGAATACCTGAATGAGATTGACGACGAGGCCAGAGACAAAGAAGAGGACGCCCAATGGCAAGATCACCAGGGCCGCTGGAATCACCATAGGCACAAGCAGGTAGTCTCCACGGCGAATTCAGACGCTTGCAGAAATGAGAGGAAAAGAAGAAGGCAGAGAAATTGGAAGGGTAATCTATACTATATATAAATGGTACAATTTATAATGCATTTTTAGTTTGTTGAAATGGAATTAATATGGTAATAAAACGTCATGTGCTTGGAAGTGAAAAGGCCCACTTGACGATCAACCAGGCTCATAGAAGACAAATTGTAACCCCCATTACTGAGACCATAATGAAGAATAAGCAATTTAGATGTAAGAGCCTTTTTACGTCATTCATTTCCTAATTCGTAGGCCCCTTCTCTTCGAAGGTTCATGTTCATGCGAAAAGGGGAGAACTGAGTGAAAGAAGAATTGAGCTGTGGAATTAGAAGAGAATCCGATCACTGTTTCCCAATCAGACAGCCAGACACAAACCACATCCCAATTTTCCAGGAGGGTGTTCCTTTTTCATTGCAATTCCGCTATACTTGGAAAACAATGCAAAGCCGCTAGGAGAGAGGCTGCGGCGCCACGAACGGAACAAAAACCACGGTGGCGGCAGCCGTTAACGGGAGAGAGCCGGCGGCGACACCGACCTGCAACAGAGGAGGAGAGGGCGTGTAGAAGAAGTGGCGTGGATAATTAGGGTTATCCACTTCTTTTTTATTCATTTTTATTTTATCTTAGTAAATTTTGCACCATTTATCTTAATTTTTTGAAATTGCAATAAATTAAATTTCACGTTACCAAAGAAAAAAAAAAATTATAATTATTCAAATTGATAATTCTAGTCACCCATTTTATTATTTTTATTTAAATTATAAGTTAGATGAATTCAAATCGTGCCATTAATCTAACAATATTTTTCCTATATAATTGTGTTATATTAATACTGGCATTCTATGCAATATAGTCTAATCCTATTATAAGAAGTACGTGAATTTTGTAAGTTCGTGGAATCACCCACGTCACATTTTCACTTTAAAATCTTCAAAATTTGTAATAACGGTTTCTTGAGGGATAACCTCATTATTTATCTTTATGATGACAATTTAGCTAATCGCTAGCAACGACCTCCCACTCTTCAAAGATTTACTCCCTCCCTTAACATCAATAGCCTGGTGCAAGTGCAACGGTGAATGGGGCAAATAATCTCATGCTTTTATAGTAAATGTGAGAGATAATGCTAACTTTATCATATACACAGAGTAGAACACTAATCTTGTAACAGCCCAAATCCACCTCACTGTTAGCAAATGTTGTTTTACGTGGACTTTTCCTTCCTCTTTGAGCTTTCTCTTAAGGGCTTTCTCGGGAAGTTTTAAAATGGGTATGTTATGGAGAAGTTTTCACACCCTTATAAACAATGTTTCGTTCCTCTCTCCAACCGATGTGAGATCTGACAAACTTCCTCATGTTATATTTGTACTCAAACTAGTCATTTCCTGATGATATCATTACAATTTACTAACTTTCACTATACTCCTAAACATCTTACTATTAGGGACGTTAATAGAAAATTTTTAAAATTTTGAAAGCTCTTTCTTACCGCTAAAAGTGCAAGTTATACCTGTGTGAGTCGACTAGATCAAATTAAAAAACATTCACTTTCATAGGGTTGTTTCCAATCAAATTAGATATTATTATCTTCATTCTTTTCCAACTATAAGATTAGGACATTAACATTCACTTTATTAGTAAACTTTATCATAATATATTTAATTTTTTAATATAAGATTTGCATGTTGAATTTTATACTGGTAGACCTTGTTATTAGAATATGGTTTTAGTACAAGATGAGTTATTGTTAATTTTTTTTATATTATTATTATTATCAATATGTAATTTAGATTTAATAAAATTATAATTATATAATCTTAACTATTTAACATAAAATTTTATTAATATTTATTTAATTATATTATTATATTTTGAAATATAATAATAGTTATATATTTATTTTACCTCTCTAAAAAATTATTATTTCATTCATCATTAAATGAAATATATATATATAATTTTAGAGTTATTTTGATATTAATTGGAACATTTATTTTTAAGCAGGGTTGAATTTATATATAATGTATATAATAATTGTATAATTTTTATCTTGGTCACAAATATAATTTTTTTTTATGGCTATAGATTTTATTTTAATATAATTAAAAAATATTTAAAAAAAAAATCAAATAATGGGATTTTGAAACCCATCCTTTGTTTCTTTTACTTTTTTATTTTGTGTTATTCTTACATTTATTTTTATTGGTTTCTTTCATTTTTAATTCATTTTCAATTTTTTGTTGTTTTTTAAATATGATTTTTTTATAACTCATTTAATTTATTTTCTTGGTTTTGAGTTTCCTTTTTGTTATTTCTTTTTTATTGATAAAAAAAAATTATTTTTATCTACCAATCATTTTTAAATGATTTGTAGGAGGGTTGGAAAAGGGGAAATAAATAAATTATATTTAATTTTTAAAATATGATATTTATAATTAATTTTTCAATTTGATTATCGTATACTTATTACAATTTTATTAAAATCATTTATTTGAAAATAACTATCTAAATAAACTCAAAATTCTAAAATTTAAAGCCTATTATTCATAATATACTTAATAATAAACAAAAATAAAATCAAATAAAATTTATTTATTATATACTTATCTCATTTAATATATCTCATTTAATATAGTTTACTCCCTTACCTACCCCTTAGTACTAAATATTTATAATTAAAATTTTATATAAATTTATTAAAATCATTTATTTAAAGGTAACTATTAAAATTTATTATAAAATAAACTAAAAACCTTATTCATTTAAGGTAAAAATCATACCACTTCCTCAAAAAATCTAACCTCCGAGAAATAGAGATTTAAGAGCAATGATTTCTTTCCTTAAAAGCAAAACAATCTAACGTGTTCAGTGAAATTAGTCAACTTATCCCGAACAACAATTCATTTTTGGATAGGAGAGTTTATGTTTAAAATGAACAATATCATACTATTGTGGAGAGTCGTGTTCTTCTAATAAACTCATCATAAACAACAATGCCAATATAAATTAAGTTTATTTGAGGTTACTAGAGTTTATACTTAAGTGAATAATAGCATCATGGTGGAGAGTCGCGTTCTTCTAATAAACTAGGATGCCAATATAAACTAAGTTCCATCTTCCCTTCAAACCATTCCCCATCTCGCCATTCTTCATGGACATGGCTTCTCCATTTTCACCTCCCTTCTTCCTCCTCCTCATAATTCAGACATTTTTTCTAAGTTTCATCCATTGTTCGTACATATCTGCCATCGGAGACCCCGGAATGAAGAACCCAAATGTCCGAGTGGCATTGGAGGCATGGAATTCCTGTAACGAAGTTGGTGCCGAAGCTCCTACCATGGGCAGCCCCAGATTAGCCGATTGCGCTGATTTGCAGCCCTCATCAGCTCCCACCATGGTTGCCCACAAAGTAAACGAATCAATTAACAAACTCAAGGCCGGTGAAAAATTCCCATCGGAGCGTTTCAAGCCATACAAAGACCCAAATTTATACGCCGCGGAGAAGGAGCGCTATCTGGGTTCATTATGCGAGGTCGATGGCTCTTCAAATCCATGGAATTTCTGGATGATTATGCTGAAAAATGGGAATTTGGACAAGAACTCTACGCTTTGTCCTGAGAATGGTAAGAAGGTTAGTGAAATTAAAACAGAGTTGAAGTTCCCCTGTTTCGGTGAAGGGTGTATGAACCCACCTCTTGTTTACCATAACTATTCGAGATTGGTGTCTTTGGAGGACGGGATGGCGTCTTTAAGTGGTGGGTTCTATGGAACTTATGAAGTTGATGCTGATTTGAGTAATGGCATAGGAAAAAATTCTTACTTTTCGGTGTCTTGGCGGAAGAATGTTACAACGGGGAGTTGGGTGTTCTTGAATCGTTTGACGACATCTTCTAAGTATCCTTGGCTTATGTTGTACCTTCGATCTGATGCAACCAAGGGCTTCAATGGTGGGTATCACTATGATGGTCGTGGCATTATGAGCAAGGTTCTTCTTCATCCATTCTCTTTTCACTTGTTTTTCAAATTGTGGAGATATTGAAGTGAAATTTTGAATTGTTATTATCAGTTGCCTGAGTCCCCAAATTTCAAGGTGAGGTTAACACTTGATATCAAAAGTGGTGGTGGAAAGGGCAGCCAATTCTATCTGCTAGACATAGGAAGCTGTTGGAAGAACAATGGAGATCCTTGCAATGGCGACACTACTACCGATGTAACTCGATACAGTGAAATGATTATCAACCCCAAGACCGGTGGTACGTGCAAGCCGAGCAATGTCATGGCTTGTCCGCCCTATCATGTTAGTTCTTCAGGAGAGAAGATATACAGGAATGAGACCTCGAGGTTTCCATACTCAGCTTATCATCTGTATTGCGGTCCTGGAAATGCTATGCATTTGGAGAAACCATGTGAACTTTGTGATCCATATAGCAACCCGCAGGCTCAAGAGTTGGTACAGATTCTTCCACATCCTGAATGGGCTGTTCATGGCTATCCTCAGAAGCAAGGTGAAGGATGGGTTGGAGATCCTAGAACTTGGGAGCTCGACGTTGGAGCTTTGTCCAACCGCTTGTACTTCTACCAGGTAAATCTTCTTTCTTCAACAACCGACTACACTAAGGAGATTACAATTCTAACCGTCCAATAGCCGATATTGTCTTCTTTAGTCTTTAAATAATGTTTTGTTCTTTTTCCCAATCAGTGTTGGATTTCACAATCCACTCCCCATCGGGACCCAGCCTTCTCGCTGGCACTTGTTCCCTTCTCCAATTGACGTGGGATCTCACAATTCACCCCCTTCGAGCCTCAGCATTCTCGCTGACACTCATTCCCTTCTCCAATCAATGCGAGACCCTCAATCCATCCCCTTCAGGGCCCAGCGTCCTTGCTAGCATACTGCCTCGTGTCCACCCCATTCTAAGGTTCAGTCTCCTCACTGGCACATCGCTCGATGTCGAGCTCTAATACCATTTGTAACGGCTCAAGCCCACCACCAGCCAATATTGTTCTGTTTGGGCTTTTCCTTCAAGATTTTTAAAATGTGTCTCCTCGAGAAAAATTTCACTCTTATCAAAAAAATGTTTCGCTCTCCTCTTCAACTGATGTTGTGAGATCCCACATCGATTGGGAAGGAGAATGAAACACCTTATAAGGGTGTGGAAACCTCTCCCCAGACACATTTTAAAAACATTAAGGGTAAGCTCGAAACGGAGAGCCCAAAGAGGCCAATATCTGCTAGTGGTGGACTTGATCGTTACAAATGGTATCACAGCCAAACACCGAGCGATGTGTCAGCGAGGAGGCTATTCCTCAATGGGGGTAGACACGAGGCGGTGTGCCAATAAGGACACTGGACCTCGAAGGGGGTAGATTTGGTGGGGTCCCACATCGATTGGAGAAAGGAATGAGTGCTAGTGAGGACACTGAGCCCTGAAAGGGATGGATTGTGAGATCTCATATTGGTTGGAGAGTAGAACGAAATACCCTTTCTAAGGATGTGGAATCCTCTCCCTACCAGACTCATTTTAAAAACTTTGAAGGTAACCACGAAAGAGAAAGCTTAAAAAAAAACAATATCTACTAACGGTGGGCTTGGGCCAACATGATGGCGAAAAGAGGTGGAAAGCTAAATAATATAAATATAAAGTGAGTGTTTGTTGGCGTTGTAGGATCCGGGAACGAAGGCAGCTAGGCGGATATGGAGTTCTATCAATGTTGGCACAGAAGTATACTTTAGCAAAGGGGAGACAGTAGAGTGGAGCGTAAGTGACTTTGATGTTTTGGTGCCTAAAGATTAGAGATGGTGCCTAGAGATGGAGGCTAGTCTGTCATTTTTAAGTTAATGGGCTACAATATTTACTATATGAAGTATAATGCTATTTTTCTTTTTTATCTTTAATATATTAAAAATTAATTTGAAATATATAAGTAAAACAACGCTCACGCTTTCCCTCAGCTTTCACTCCACGCTGTGTTTTGTTCTCTTCTCCAATCAACGTGGGACATCACAATCTACTCCCTTCGGAGCCTAGCGTCCTTATTGGCACACCGCCTTGTGTCTACCCCCTTCGGAGAACAGTGAGAAGGCTAGCACATCGTCCGGTGTCTGGCTCTAATACCATTTGTAACGGCCCATATCTACCGCTAGCAGATATTGTCCTCTTTGGGCTTTCCCTTTCGGACTTCCCCTTAAGCTTTAAAACGCGTCTGCTAGGGAAAGTTTCCACACCCTTATAAACGTGTTTTGTTCTCTTCCCCAACGAATGTAGGACATCACATTAAGTATCACTAATTAATAATTTATTTATAATCCAACAATTAACTAAGTCCCTCTCGAGTCAATGAACAGGTGGACCCTATTGGTGGCATTATTTTTTGAGCTCTAGTCTGTAACCCTATTGTTAAAGTTTCTAAAATGAGAGGGTGGACCCCATTGTGGCATTATGTTTTGAGCTCCAGTCTCTAAAATGGTAGTTATTTTGAATCGACTACAAAAGTCATTGTAAAAATCAAAGAACAAGCCTTTATAGATAATATTTCATACGTCACTTTGGATTAAGATCGAATCACATATAATCATCTTGTGAAATATTTATCTTCTCAATCAATGAATTAATAAAGAGAGATAAAATATTTTGTACACCAATCTTATAAAATTCATTGTATAGGATACCTACACTCACATGTCTCTACATAAACGATTTGAATCAAACCATTTCTAATAATACAATGAAACATCTCTAAATTCAGACCTGTATTGTAGAATCTTGTCATACATGATCAAGACACCTTCTCTCGAATCAGGTGAACTGTCCAAAAACTCTTATTCAAATAAGCTTGATTTTGAACTTTCCATGAAAACTAATGCTTGGACTATAATTAAGGAAGTGTGGAGGAACATTTGGGACAAGAATGGAAGCTCGAGAGTGGCTAACTCAAGAGAATCGAGTTTCTACTTTACGGGTATGCCACTCTCGAATTTTTTAAAATTCAGTAGCAATAATCCATCAAATTTCCCTCATCCCAATTTCTACATGTTCTAAATGAGGTACCCAACAGGTTTTTTTTTGAAGGATTTGAGAGCGGAAAGTGACCCAAACGTAGTCTCCCCATTCGAGTTCCATTTTTTGAAGGCTTTCGGTTTTTTGTGATAGAATAGCTTTCGACAAAAAAAAATTATCATCTCGGGTTCAATCCATCATCCTCACAGCACTCTCCAGGTTTTCTTATTATTTTTTTTTTAAATTAATGAAATACTCATCTTAATTTAGTAAATAATTAATAAATTGGTTTATTTTGGAAGGTAGATGTGGCCATCCTGGAGGAGAAACTAAACTTCACCCCTTAGCTTGCACACTACTGGACTACTTTTCTTATCGGGTGAGCATAGACCATTATATTAAACATAATGATCGTTTTCCTGCCTGACTGTCGCAATATTATGTTAAACATAATGATTGTTTTCCTGCCTGACCGTCGCAACATTATGATATACATAATGATTGTTTTCCTGCCTGACCGTCGCAACATTATGATATACATAATAATCGTTTTCTTGCCTGACCGTCGCAGCATTATGATATATATATAATGATCGTTTTCCTGCTTGGTCATCGCAGCATTATAATAACCATAATGATCGTTTTTTAGCCTCGTAACGTACGCATTCGTACTACTGTGAAGGGTAAGGGGTATCCCCAAATGCATGAGTACATAATAGTGCATGAGGTCCTAACATTTTTCCATTTTCGTTATCATTTAGTACAACACCGCTAGCATTTTGTACATACCATATCGTTGTTTATCATCATTTTACATATCGCTTATCATATCTTTCATGCATACGTCGGGGGTTCTATTTCATTCTAGTTTGTTGTTTTGCATGTCAAGCACATCATATCATTCAGATTACATAAATATATCGTATCATAATACTTCATGCTTCCAGACATAAAAATTTCCATCATATACATATCATATCATAGTAGACCACATCACAATCATATCATAAACATGTCACTTATCACATATGTTGTACCATAACATATTTCATATCATTTTCATATCATATCACAATAAATAAATAAACATATCAATTATTTAAAAAAATGCTATTGATTCTAATTTGAACCCAAAATAATAACGAAAGCCTAACTTACCTTTTTTTTTTTTTTGGACTCGAGGACCTCCATCATCCTTGATGATCATTCTTTTATTGTGATAGTTAAGATGGATGACTTTTTTGGACTCCAGGACCTCCATCAGCCTTGAATTCGTTAGCTCTACCCGTCTCCATCATTCTTTTATTGGATTTCTGGGAGTGATTGACATGTTGGGGTCACAAGCTACAATCTTCTTAGGAGGTTGTGACACTCTACCCCACTTAACCTAGTCATCATCCTTGATGAATTTTTCGGGGGCACAATAACATAGTTGATTGTGACACTCTAGCCACTTAATCTCGGCATCACCCTGATGACAACCCAAATATCAAACTAAATGCTAACATGACCCGCTGAACTTTCATCGTGCCCCAAAATGAATACGAAAACTTGCGCACTACTTATGGGCTATCTCAGTGCCGGACCTTCTCTCGCTCTTCAAGACTCACAATCTAAGTAAAAAAAAATAATATAACTGCCCAATAGTTGTGGGCTATCCTCGTGTGGCAACGAAAACGAGCGTAAGTTCATCATGGCTAAGATCTCTTCTCAACTATAGTGCCGACATAATCTTCACCCTCTTGGTTGACGGGCATTTCATTAGGGGCATGAGAGTGACTTTGTGTTCTAATAAGAAATCCATCCTTAACATGATGTCGAAGTCATCCATCTTAACTATCACAAGGTCGGTTTGCTGGTCCAAGTTTTTAGCTTAATCAGAGTTGTCTTTGCAACTTTTAAGACTGGGTAGAGCTAACGAATTGAAGGCTGTCATCTTTCCTGTATATTGATGCCAAAGGATGTTCAAGTATTTTTCTTCGGTCTCCAACATGAAGTTGTGGGTGGCTCCAGAGTCAATAATGGTATTCTTGGTCGCTTTGTGGTTAACCTAGGCCTCGATATATATAAGACCGCGTTCCACTAGCTCTTCTATCCCTTCCACTCTCCTTTGGAGAATAGATAAGTACATTAGTGCCCCCATGCGAGGGTGTTCAACATTTTCAACCAACGGTGTTTTATTTTTTTTCCGTCTCATACTCGACTTCATAATTCATTTAAAATTTTGTTTGGAAGGAATATAGTGTTTCCTTCTATGGGCATTCAAATTCTCTATGGGCCCCAGTACATATGAAGTAAGACAAGGAGCCGTGACAGTGACTATTCTGGCGGGGAAACCTTCTAGTCTGTCACCTCCCTCGCCTTTAGGAGAATTGGGTCGATAATTTTTATTACCCCACTTACAAAATCCTGGTTTCGCCTTTAGTATTGGGATATATTGTTGGTAAGTCTAATAGTTGTTTGGCTGTAGCTTAGGTTGTGGAAAGGTCTTGAACCCTTTGTTCATAGAACTTGTCCTGGCCCATTGCTTAAGCCCTTCACAAAACTGATGACCTTGTCTTTCTCGGACATGTCACAAATATCCAACATAAGTCCAAAATACTGCTTAACGTAGTCTCAGATATTCCCAATATGCCTAAGTTCCCTTAACTTCCTCCTTACTATTATCTCGACATTGTTTAGGAAGAACTATGAGCGGAGTTCTTGTTTTAAACTCTCCAAGTGTCCATGGTATATCGACCATCTTAAATGTCCATGTACTTGGATCTCCACCACAACTTTGCATCGTCAGCTAGATGAAGTGTGGTCAACGTGAACTTCGCCCATTGTCACGGTATTTGTGGCTTCAAAGTACTGTTTGAAGTCAAAGATAAAATTCTCTAAAGTCTTAGCGTCCCAAGCCCTATAGGACCTTCACCTTGTTAAATTGGACAGCATCTCTAATTAGGGTTTGGTTCCCCGGTGCTTTTATGGTGAGATTTAGTTTGGTGCTCAAATTTGTCCCTTCATTCCTAATCACTCCAAGGTTTGTTCTTAATTCTTCAAACATTTCTGAAACCATCTAAATGATCGCTTATTGGGCATTGTCTTGGGCCTCGATATGTTCTTCCATCCGGGCAACAGAGCCCATAAAGTTATCCCCACACTCGAAGCCACCAACAGTTGTGACCTTGTCTTCTAGAGGCTCAACCCTAACCATTAATGCATGAATGGGCATTGCTTCAAGGCGGTCTACCATTTTGTCAATCTTGTCAGATTCGGCGGCAATCTTGTTAATGCAAGACTCCCAATCGTACTCTTGTGGTAGCAGGACAACGAGTGTGTAGCACTTGTTCTAACCTAACAAACAAGTCAGTCGTATGAAAATCATAAGTCACGGACAATTCGAAGTATGATTGATCTTTGGTCACGTTTGAGAGAAAGTGCATTAGAAAACACGAGTGAGGAAATGCGTTGAAAATAATTTGTAAAAAACAATGCTATAGGCTAAGAACAAATAAGTAACAACCACAACTTTGATAACATGTAACCTGTATTCTATTTTGGGGTATTTTAGCACTTGTAGCCATGATTTTGGTGAACAACCCTACACACCAGAATTGATACCACAAAAATAGTAAAGACCTAACTTGACATAAAAACTAGTAAAATGGGTTTGGAATGGGCATATGGTCATGGAGAACACGTCCTGGATAAGTATGATTGAGACATCTGACCCGTGGCCATAGGCAACACGCCTTGAAAAAATATGACTGTAACACAGTGCAACCAAAAGTTCAAAAGTGAAAATACTTATGTCCATACCTTTCCGGGCATCTTCAACCCTAAAGATATTGATGACTCTCTATTGATAAAGTAAGTTGTTGTATTCATGTCATAATCCCAGAATGTTTTGGCAACCTATAATGAATCCTCATACTCGTTACTCGCTCATTTAATGTTTTGTAAATCCTTACAGTAATACCATTTTGTCTGTCTAGAAACTCTCCTTATTAATCTAATTTCCTCGTTGCACAAAATGTTTTGAATTCAAACTTGTCATATTCTCCTCTAGTATCAGACCTTAGACATTTGTATGAAAACAAATTTTGTGATGTATCATATTCTCCGTTCCAATCATACTTTCTTTGATTATCTATCAACTTTTGTGAAACAAATTCGTTTTTGTTTGCCAACATAGCACTCACGAAGACCCATATCTATAGATATCAGACCTTCTAAACCTCTTATCGTAATCAACATCTTCATTTCTTTAATGTTCATATGTCCAAGTTTATTGTGTCATAGACTTGAACTGAAAGCACGTTCAGAAACAACAATCATATTTCTACACCATGCAGTGATGTATAAGGTTCCCGATGATGTACCACATGCTACTACCATAACACCCTTCACAACGTTAATCACTTTTATTACATAAGCCATCTCTGGTTTAGTTTTGATCCATCTCTTAATACTTGAAATTTGCCAAACCCTAAAAGCCCAATAACGATTTGAACACAATTCATTCAAATCGTCAGATTTCATCTGGCTATTGACGTGGCAAAATCTTGTGTGTTTGAAACCCTAGGATCGTTGTAGGGAATAAAAACTCTCATTTATGTTAGGGAAAGAGGACAATTAAGAAAAAGAAGGAAAAACGAAACAGAAGAATACTACAGATGCTTCCTTGCTCCATTGTGCTTCCTCTTCCTTGTTCGTCAATTCCCCCAAAATCTCCATTGCCATTGCCATAGCTTGAAATTCCAAGTGCCTGAGTTGGCCTCGAATTCATTTGGTTTCTGAAATGGTTCTCGAATTCTAGTGGGAACGAATTGTCTTCAAGATGAACAATCACAACAACACTAGCAACAACAACAACAACAACAACAACGACATCAATAGCAGTACTCCTCCTCCTCCTCCTCCTCCTCCTCCTGCTCAAGATCTCGGATTGCACTTCTTGGAAATGGCTCGATTGGGGCTGCCTCGGGGGCTATGCGACATGGACGAGGACGAGGAGTGTCCCACTGAACTCAATACCATCAACAGTTCCGGAGGTTTCTTGTTGGTTACCACCGATAAGCTTTCTGTGAAGTATACGAATGTGAATCTTCACGGTCACGATGTTGGGGTTGTCCAAGCCAATAAGCCAGCTCCAATTAAGCGACTTGTCTACTACTTCGAGATTCATGTAAAAGACGCTGGGGCAAAAGGCCAGATTGCCATTGGCTTCACCACTGAGAGCTTCAAGATGCGAAGGCAGCCCGGGTGCGACATAGTTCCTCTATCTCTATTCCTTTCGTAATTCTTTTATTGGATTTCTGTATGATTGCCTTGACTATGAATATTCACTCTCTGTATCAAGTTAAGATTATGAATGTATCTGAAATTTACAATTTCTACAATCGTCGAGTTATTTCTGATCTTTATAATCAACACAAAACGCTTTTTCAGTCCTCGAGTGGATGTAACTTAGTTTTGCTCAATCATTTTCAGTTTCTGAGATATCTTTAATTCTCACAATTGAATGAAAGGAAAAAGAAATTCTGTTTCGATTGGCCCCCTCTCCCTTCTGATTTTTAGTTTCAATAGCACTCAAATGCCCTGTCTTGTTAATTTGGACGAGTAGGTGGGAACCTAATAGCTGTGGATATCATGGAGATGACGGACTGCTTTATCGTGGACTAGGTAAGAAGGAGCCTTTTGGTCCAACATATACTTCTGGCGATACGGTTGGTGCTGGAATTAATTACACCTCACAGGAATTCTTTTTCACGTAAGACATTCGTTTACTGTACTTGTTTCGTTGTAGGGTTATTTTAAAAGTTTATCATCATGATACTTTCTGGTTCTTTCTGTTGATGTACCAGAAAAAATGGGATAGTAGTCGGAGCAGTAGAGAAGGACATGAAGGGTCCTTTGTTCCCTACAATTGCTGTTCACAGCCAAAATGAAGAGTATGCTCCTCCTCAAACTTTTATCCCTTTGATACTTTGTCTTCATATACGTTGTCTATTCTGATAATTTAGTTAGGATTGTGTATGTCTTAGGGTTTTAAACAACTCAATGGAATTCTTCTTCTGATGCAATAAGTCTTAAACAAGATAGCCCTTTGAAAGCTTAACATGTGAAAGCCTTTGTTTCCTTGAGATGGCGTTAGGCACATGGAATCTTTTTGTGGATTAGTAGGGTGCTGCCGAATACCGTGGTTATGAAAACAATTCACTTAGCTTAGTTTTTACTTTTTTCATTCTTTTGTAAATAAATGGCGAGGAAGTTATAATTCATTGATTTATACCATAGGTACTACGGACCTTAGCATGTTTCACCCCTCCTTGAAATTTCATATGATGGATGAAATAAAAAACATCATTGGTACTACCAACTTGAACATAGTTTACTGGTTTAGGTACTCACAATCTTCTTTAAAAATAATGGAAGAAATAACTCTCCTTTGAATAGTAGAAAGTTGTTCGTGGAGCTTCATATGTTTTTGTCTTTTCGTGAGAAATAGTTGTTTTTGTGGCGGATCGGGGTTTGTGCTATTTTCTAGAGTTTGTGGAATGAGAGAAATAGTAGAATCTTTAGGGGCAGGAGAGATCTTTTGGTGATGTGTCGTTCTTCATTAGACTCTATGCTTCTTTGGGTTTCGATGTCGAGATTTTTTTTATAACTATTCGTTTGGATTTTATCTTGCTTGAATAAAGCCCCTTTTTGCAGTTTGGTTCCTCTTTCTGTGGGCTTGTTTTTTTTGTTTTCCTATGGATTCTTTTTTTATTTTTTCTCAATGAAAGTTTGCTTTTTTTATAAAATAATAACGAATAACTGAAGTACTTAAAACAAATAAAATATAAGTCATAGGAAAAATAAAAGCACCCCAATTAAGATTAATATCTGGTAATAAAGACAAACCAACAAAGCTTGAAAGAGAACACCTGGTAGAAGCTTTCAAATGAGATGAATTGAATTGAGTCGACCAAGACGGATACTTATAAAATTCCTCAAATTTCTTTCCATCCAAAGTTCTGAAGGAAGAGTTTGATCCCATTAGGCCACAATAAAAGAGGCTTTGAAGTCAAAGAGATCCCAAGAACAAGCTGATGAATATTATCCATCGAATTAAAAGAGAAAACTCCTAAAACATTGAAGATGGAGAGAAGCTTGTATACCAACAGTTAAGTGAATAAGCATAGCCAAAATAGATGTGAAATAAAGAATCCCCATTCTCGAAGCAAAGAGAACAAACCAAAGGCATAAGGGCTGACAAAGGAAACTTTCTTTGTAAGACTTCGGGCGTATTTAAATTTCCATTCAATAAAATCATAAGATTATATTGATTTTCTCAGGACATTTCTTCTTCTATACAGCACAAAATAATAAATCCTTATGCAAAGGATTAGATTATGCCAGTTTTCTTGATAAGGACTTCACTGTGAATTTGCCCGAAGCCTCCAAAGACCATCTTCTCGGGTCTTCTTAATAACCAACTTTGAAGGAAGAAAGAACCCCAACAATGCTTGAAAATATAAAATTTCCTCATCCTTAAGAAGCCTCCTGAGAACAATAGACCTAGATAAGTGATGAGAATTAAAAAATTAGCCACCACACCATTAGGAGAAAAAGAAATGGTAAATAGTTGAGGAAAACGTGTCTTTAAAGGAGAGTCGCATGCCCTATTATCTTTCCTAAAAGAAATCCAATTTCCCAATCCCAACTTGAAAGATGTATAAGAATCCATTTGATTCCAAAATCTTGGAATTGTTTATCCACAGGCTTCTAAGACTCGGTCCGCTTCACAATAAGAGCAAAATTTCTATTTTTTCCTGCACCAATACTGAAACCTACCCCCCGTCACTTGGTAGCTGAGAGGGTAAATTCCAAAAAACCAAATGATTAGATTTACCCCTATTATTCCCTTCCCAATAGAAGTTACGAATCAGCCTTTCCCAACTCACGCGCACATGTGGGGCATAAGGAAAAGCGACGTGTAATATAATGGAATACTTGACAAAATCGAACCACAAAGGGTAAGCCTACCTCCTTGAGAGAGATTAAACCGCTTCCATCCTATATCTTTAAAAAACATTTTGGGTATTGTATTTTCTTTGATAGAAAACTAAGTAACTTTATTACAGGTGATGTGTCAAAAAATTGGATAAGAATTCAGTCATAAGCTGCAGCCCATCCACCATGTCCAGGGACCTGACAAGTTTCAAACACATGGCATCTAGGTAGGTGCTACTTAGAGACTGCAGGCCTTAGCCAAAGGGGCTACTCTTTAGGGGTTGAAAGCACACTTTTTATTATAAAAAGAGTATTTGATTTCATTAGAAAATGAGTACAATTATAAAATGAATTAGACAGGGAACACCAGGAAGAAAAATAGAAAGTCTTCCTGAAATCCTCATTCCATTCTCATAATTCTTGGTAACTTCTCTCTAACCAGATTCCCTGAGCCTTTATTGCATGTGAGACATAATATTTTGTGCTTTTCCTCTAAACCTTTGACCACAGAACAGTGGAGAATAGCATCTGATTATCGAAGGCCTGTTATCAAATTGTTGTAGCAATGATGTCCAACCTTTCCAACAAGAGGGGAAAAAAAAACGTGTCCCATGTTTTCCTCTGCCCTTTAACAGAGAGCACCGATTTGGATAGGTTTGGGCATCCCCTTTGACATCTTGTAGGAGCGTTTAACTCTGATGTCTGCATACACAAAGTTCAAAAGAACTTCACTTTCTTTGTTCCTTTTCCTTCCCGTATTTCCGTTGGCGGTTTTTATTAAAGCATGTTCTTATATTCACCAATTGGAAGAATAGTGATTTCATCTAAAGCTTCATTGATTATTTCTTCTTTTTGTCTCTAGAATGCCTGGTGTAACACAGCTAACTTGCTTCCCAATCTCAAGGGGCCAGTATCACAAAACTTTCTGATTAAACTTAAGGGGAAAAAACATGCACACACACACACAATGTCTGGGGTATCAATCCACTAGTAAGAAATTAGACAATGAAAAAACTNTTTTTTTTTTTTTTTTTTTTTTTTTTTTTTTTTTGAATAGTTATCAAGATTTTCGTTGGAAAAATAGAAAGAGACGAACAGTTCAAAGATACAAACTCCACAAGGGAGTGAAGAAAGCAAAAATTAAACAAACAAATTTCATAAGGGAAATAAATGCATTCCAAATGAGAAACAGACTATCTAGGTAAACCAACAAAGGGCTTAGAAAGAGAACACAAAAAAGAAAATCTTAAGCTATCAATCTTGCAGACTTAAGTCGATCAAGACAAAGAAGACTCAGAAAAACTTGACCATCCAAAAGGACCAAAGGAAGAGGTACAATCGTGATTAACCATAAAAAGGTGAAGCTTCAAAGCCTATGAAAGCCAAGGATAAACTGATGAAGAAATCCTTCAAATTGGAGTAGGGAACCCATGAATCTTTGAAGAAGGAGAAAAGCTTGTGCTAATACTTAAGTAGATATGTAAAGACAATCACCATTGACATAGCAAAGGGGACAAATCGAGGCTGGAAGGATCCTAAGTTCTAATTCTTGAAACTGCCAGTGAGCAGCTTCAAAGAAGAATCACATGACCAAAAAACATTCCAGGCTGACCACAGACACCGGCATTCTTGCAACTAATGACCTTTGAAGACCATATGGATTTTCCATTAGATTGGAAAGGATAAGTTTTGGACCCAATTAATCTCATTTGATTGGGTCTTCTCGTTTGCATAACAGAGTACACAATCAGCTTGGTTTTTGTTCTTTTTTTTTCTTCTTCTTTCCATTGATAAAATGAAATTACAAAAATGATGATATTCGATCCAATGGATTTCAAATACTCTTCCAGTTGGTCATAAGGGTAGATAAGCTATAACTACCAAACTACCAAAGGGGCTCAATTCCCACCATGTAAGAGAATAGGAAAATTATTGATGTGTGAGAAGAGCTTGGAGATCTTGTTCCTTATCTGAGAAGATACAAGAGTTACACTCAAGCCCGAATGAAGTTTAGCCAAAGGATCTTCCTTTCTTTCTTGAATGGATGCCCTGTGAACATAAGAGAAAGGAGATCCCGAATGTCAAGAGGAAGTGCCATCTGCCACTGAAATGAAGCACTTGTATGATCCCAAATGAACCTGGCCTGTTTACACCGAATGAATAGGTGACACAACCAGCTTGGTTTATCCATCTTTTTAGGGAACATATTCTGAATCACCTCCCTGATGTTGACTGCACAGAGGCTTGGGGTCCACAAAGCTTCAATAATGATTGTAATGGTGGCAAACTTCGATGGCTTTCTCCTTTTCTCTTTTCTAGGCCTCTTAAAGTTTTTCAAGTTTTAGCATGTGATAAATGATGATTGAAGTTTGAAGCATCTCTTCTTATATTGGCTTCATTTGGACTTTGTGCAGCCTTACAATATACAACTAGGTGATTGTTGTGTTACTAATATGTTAAGATCCTTGTGCTATTGAATTTAACTTCTTACTTTATTTTGATGAAAGTTTGTTATATAATTTTTATGAATATCTTGACTCTTAAGAGAGAATTTATTATAATCTGACAGGGTGCTTGTCAACTTTGGACAGAAACCATTTGCATTTGATCTCAAGGTCAGTTTCTGAACTTACGTCCTCTTAAATACCAGTTTCCCTCAAGTGTCTGAGGATCTTATATTTATTCTTGACAAGAAGACATTATCTCTCAATTTTTTTCTCCCATGTTTTGTCTAAAAAAACTGTTTCCTTTCCAGCACTAAACCCATGCATAACCAATTATACCCACATAGCCTGGGTTTCTTTTTTTCTCAATCATGGGTACTTGAGTTGATCATTGTAAGAAGACATTTTGTCTCTCTTTGATTTTTTTTTTTTAATAAAAAAAGAAGTCTATTATACTGATGGATTAAATGTAGTTGCAGAATGCGTATTTTCTCTCTGAGACTTGTTTAAATCTTGATAGTACAGAAAATACTTAACCTTTTCTACAAAAGAAAATCCCTTCTTGCTGAAATTAAGTTTTCTGTTTGTTAAAATTAAGTTTCATGAGATGTAAAATTCTTGCACTAATAATATTTTCCTAGAATACTTTGAAGTTTATCGTTTCTTCAATAGTTGTTTGTCACTCATAATGAATATGAATTTTATTTTGTCAACCTTTATCTACATACATACACACGTATAGATAATACTAGATAGGTATCTTTTAATAAAATTTTGTGTTCCTTTTGCCTTCTGGATACAATGTCTGGAAGTTTCTCCCCTAGTTGTATTCTGTGATTTGCCGAATATTTGGAGTTACAGAAACAGGAATCATGCTCTGAAAGAATTCTTTTGAGCTCAAGTTGTTATTGTTGTTGCTGCATGCATGTGGCAGTAGAATCTAAACTTAGAGATGGTTAACTGAAATGCATGTTGATATTTTTCCTGTGTTGCATTGTTGTTCTTAGGTATTTGAAGCACAAGAGAGGATGAAGCAACAAACCACCATTGAGAAGTTATCTTTGCCATCAAATGTCAGTTATAGGTAAAAAATATTATTTTTAAATATCCTAAAATCCTCTAACCCTTCTTTAGTTTATCAAGTTTGACATTGTTGAGTAACCATTTGACCATACAATATTTAGTTGAGGATTAATTTAGTAGTTAGGAAATTCATGGGTAGTTGGCCGGAGGCCTATTGATAAATTGTAGCTAGTATCAGGGCACCCTATAGCCTTTTCATGAGCTTTCAACCAATTGGCCAACTCTTGAGCACCCAAAGAAAGAGAAGATTTCTCAGACAGACTAATTGGTTTACAAAATTGTGAGATGATTTGCTATTTGATAAAATAACATTATTGAATCAGTGTATCAATGAGATAATCGATGAGATTGATTAAAGGGTAAAATACACTTTTGGTACTTGGAATTTGAACTTATTTTTTATTTGTTCCCTAAGTTTTCTAAACTAACACTTTTGGTCCTTGATATTTGATTTTAGTTTCTATTTAGTTTTTGAGATTTTTAAAATGACATGTTTGGTCATTAAGTTTTGAACTTGATTTCCAATCGGTCCTTGAAGTTTCAAAGATTTCTAATTGATGTATGAAGTTTGAAATTGGTATCTAATTAATTTCTAAATATAAAAATAAAAATATAGACAAGATTTTAACTCGTTTTTTAAAAGATACATATCATTAAAGTCTAGTTAGAGCATGTTAACTACCATGTCATCATTCCATTAACCCAGTTACTGTCTACTTTACAAGGGACCATTTAGAAACCAATCTCAAACTTAAGAGACTGCTTAGAAATCATATTCTAAATTTGAGAATCCAAAATGTCACTTTTGAAACCTTAAAGGACCAAATAGAAACCACACTGCTCAGAAGGACCAAAAGTGTTAATTTAAAAATTCCATGGACCAAATAGAAACTAAGTTTAAATCTCATGACCCAAAAATGCATTTTTGTTAGGGACAATGACTCTTCA
This sequence comes from Cucurbita pepo subsp. pepo, assembly GCF_002806865.2. Classification (NCBI taxonomy): domain Eukaryota; kingdom Viridiplantae; phylum Streptophyta; class Magnoliopsida; order Cucurbitales; family Cucurbitaceae; genus Cucurbita; species Cucurbita pepo. The sequence goes on along the minus strand of NC_036639.1, from coordinate 9,484,898 downwards.
CATATCTCCACACTGGTATGATATTGTTCACTTTGGGCATAAGACCTTATGGCTTTGTTTTGGTTTTACTCAAAAGGCCTCGTGCCAATATGTTGTATTCACTGATATACCTATGATCTTCTCATTAACTAGGTGACGTGGGACTTTAGTTGCACTCCAACAATCCTCACTTCAAACAAAGTACTACTGAACTTCTCTTCAATAGTCATTCCATCCGTTCAACTCATTGGCTTCATTGAGACTTAGCTCTCATCCTGACAAATTTTCTTTGGATTACACCGTTTATCTGTAAAGCTATACCACAGATCACGTTGTGGGTTACACGATGTCGTCTACTTTTTATTACACCTTAAACCATTCCTCCCCTCGAACTACACTTGTTAGGCATTTGAGGGCTCATCCACAATGCTACATGACTATGTCTCTCTCAAACTCACCACTTCTTTGTTTGGCGCGAGAGGATTCTACTGACATGGCTAAGTCAAGGACATCCCTCTGATACCACTTGTTAGAGAGAACGACCTTTCTCACATCTCCACGGAAAATCGTTCACTTTGGCACAAACCCTCATGGTTTTGCTTTTAGTTTTACCCAAGGGACCTTATACCAATGGGGATGGGTGTCCTCATTTCTATACCCTTGATCTTCTCCTTATCTAATAATGTTCGACTTTGGTTGTACTCCCAATAATATTTTTCTCCTTGATTAAATATAATGATAATCTTCCATCATCCAGGAGCCACCTTTTTATTATTAAATTTACTTATTTACATAGAGAAGCCACCTAACTAGCAAGTACTGTTGATATATATACATATATGGATGTGTGTATGCATGAGTGAATGTAAGGAACAGGAGTTTCCTTGAGAACGGTGACAGTATATATCTGGATGCATGAATGAATGTAGGGAATAGGCATTTCAATGTAATTGGTGATAGTAACAAAAGAAAGCAGCTGGATAGTGCTTGAGTGATGGACGGGCTTTTACTTGTGCATATTCTTGAGCTACTTATGTAATTACTTCTTTGTGTGTATGCATGAATGGATGTAAGAAATAGGAATTTCCTTGAGGACGGTGACAGTGCATATATGGATGGATGGACGAACGAATGAATGAATGAATGTAAGGAATATGCATTTCATTGAAAATGATGATAGTACAGAAGAAAGCAGCAGAATAGATTTTGAGTGAGGGATGGGCTTTTACTTATGCATATTCTTAAATTACTTATGTAACTACTTCATTTAATGTCAGAACAGAGTGTATATGATCTCTGATCGCAGACAGTTATGCTTTTTTTCACCAGAATAGTGCGCTCATACTTACAACATTATGGTTATGAGGATACACTCAGTGCATTTGATATGGCGTGCAAAAGCACTGTTCCTCCTATCTATATAGCTCAGGAAAATGGCTTTGATGAGCAAGATATCATGTATGATCTAAGCCAGAGAAAGACTCTAAGACAGGTATGAATTATTTCACCATCGACTTCCATGGATTTGGATTTGTGAATTTGCATTTGTTCTTTATGTGGGGAGCTGTTCCTCGATTTAATTGTTTTTTTTTATTTATAAATTTGTGTACAATTGTCAGAATGTGTCTTTAACTCTGTTGTTTTCTTGCCCTGCTTTTTGAAGACTGTTGAATATTCTATTTGAAGCAAAAAAGAATGTTCTTTTATTGTTGAAAAAGAATAAGAATGATAAATTTTTTATTATAAGAAACCTGGTTTTGTATAAGAATGAAAAAGGAAGACAACCTAAGGGCAGAGGGAAGAGGAATCCCCTCCCAAAGAAGCTAAGGTAGCAAAAGAATCGAAAGGATCTTCCAACCACTTTTTCTCATCACCTTCTTAATTAAATTCAATTAAAGAAGAATTGATGGAAGTTGATTATCAATACTAAGGTTTATCAAGATGTGAGGCTAATTCCCCAGTTCTGCAGTTTCTCTTCACCTCTAGAATCAAGTAACTTAACTGTGAGTTTGAGACAATGTTTGCAACATTGCTAAGAATGTGAAGCGTTTACCAATAATTAGTTCAAAAGCTATCCGGATTGTGAATAAAGGAGTTGATGGTAGAGGTGAGCATCAGATGATTAAATAAAGATGCTAAGTGCTAGGGGCAGAGGAAAAACAAAATCTTTAGAAGGCTCGAGAGGTCTTTGAGTGATGTTTGGGTCCTTCTTAATTTTAATATCTCTTTGTGGGCTTTCGTGTTGTAACATTTTTGTATTACCTATTAAGTCTGAATGGTCTTTATTTACCTGAGTTGAGGCCCTTTCTTTAACTCACCTCCTTTTGTTGGCTTTACTTTTGTATCTCCTTGTATTCTTATATTTCTCTATTAAAGTTTGGTTATATACATATATATAGACCTGGATGCCCACTGTAAAAGCTGCGAACAGAAAGGAGAAAGTATCTCTTAAATATGGAAACTAAAATATTGTTCTTCAAAAAAAAAAAAAATCTCTTTGCCTTCACCTGCAATGTGTGGTCTTGTTTGCACAATGTGTCAGGTTCCTGTTTTCGCATAATGGATGCACTTGTAAATTTTATAATTGTTGTCTTTTTTTTTTATTTTTATTTTTAACATATAGTTGTTGAAATCAATGCTTTTGTAATTTCCCCCTCTTTGTTGAATGCCAATTTGTCATCCCCTCTTATCTCTTTAGGCATAGGGTTTAGGTAGGTGCATTTCCTATCTTCGTTTCCCTTCTATTGAACTCTTTCTTTTCGAATTATTTTATACAAAGAAAAAACTAATGCTTAGACTCTTGTCTATTTATATGCTTTGGTGGTTCTATTTTCTATATAAAAAAGTAGAAGAAACTGAACAATCAGATTCAACTTAACGAATATAATACTTCTTAGCATAGTTTCTTTCTTCCACACATCAAAACGAGTTATGTTATTCTATCAGCCAGTATGGAACTTTGCTTTTGATCAGTTTTTATTTTTATTTTTATTTTTATATTTTTATATTTTTATTTTTTGTCGATGAAGCTGATCAGGAAGGGGGAGATTGATGTTGCACTTGGAAAGCTCAGTGAGTGGTATCCGCAGATTGTTCAGGTGAACCATTGTTTAATTCAAACTTTCACATTTGCTTTATCATATGAAAAACGTATAATATCCAACTATATATGATTTCAGACATATTAAGGCTAAGATTTAAGATCCATAACTTGTACGCCAAGAAGATGGCCCATTTTTTATTCATAAAATCTCTAGTGTTCTAGCATCGTTATGACGTGTATTTTGGCTACAAGTTTTGGGTTATTTTGCTTGGTAATGTTATCTTGTGTTGTAAACCCTTATCTACACCGGTCATAATCTATAACTTTAAGCTTTTGAGTGATTGGTGATTTAAAAAGCTTTTTGTTAACTATCCTGTAGCTCTTATTTTACTTGATTGAAGCTTTTTTTTTTTTTTTTTTTTTTTTTTTTTTTTNTTGTTTTTGTTTTAGTTTGGCTTTATTTTTATTTTATTATTATTTTTTCCTTTTCTTTTTCGGGGCTTTATTTATTTATTTATTGTCGGGGCTTTATTTTTGTATGTCCCTTGTATCGTTTCCTTTGTCCTTAATGAAGCTTCGTATCATTTTCTAAAGAATTGCAAAAAAACTTAGCCTGACTAAAAGAAAGCACAAATGCTCTTTTTACTACATTTTGAAGTCTACTTTACAACAACATACGTGACTTTTTATAGCCTAAAACAAAACCCTTCACCTTTCCGAAGACATTTCAACCTTCATATTTTTTGACCATAATTAGCCACTATGTAAATGTAACCAAGTAAAGATGTTGAAGCTGCATAAATTATTTGAATTATGCCTTCTATGCTCAACCACGATAAAAAGATAGAATGGCCGTGTGAAAGTAATTCCTGTTTTGATCCAAAACAATCTATATGCTCCTATTTTTTATAAGATTCTGGCTAGAAGCATACAAGTACTGTAGTGTGCCTCTTTGTGGGTATTTGGTAGCGATGTACGTAAGGATATAATCAGTGATTTGATAGCAAAAACATTAAGAAATCCGAAATAGAATATTATTTCCAGTGCTATAGGATACGATCGATTGATTAGCTGATCTTTTGGATAATTTTGAAAATCTCCATTACTAATCGTATATTTTGGTGTTTCTGAGTGGCCTTATTATGATGATACATATTATTGAAGAAAAAACCTGATTTAAGGAATATTTGTGTAATTCAGTAGTTAATGTTATCTATATTGTTACCTAATAACTAGAGATCTTTTAGATTTATTTTATTTTGTTACCTATTATTTAAGGAATTTAGATTTAGTTAGCATTTCTCCTTATAAAAGGGACATGTAATTTTTTGAAAATAGATATGAAAAAACAGCAGTCTAATTTAGACTTGTAACACATCTATGGTAGTACAATCTGGTTGATCGATCTTTTGAGTCTTCAAAATAATTCTTTATTTGAAAAAAGGAGAAGAAATTAGCCCCACAGTCAGTGCACCATTATGGATTGCTGTGAGTTTAAGGATACTGTATTTCCAATCTATTGATTTATCTCATCTTTTATGCATATATACTTGATTATCGTTGTTTCTTGTTTTTCTGAGTTCTTTGTTCTATTCTGTATTGCCAAATATATACCAAGATTTTTCTTTGTTGAACCGAGTGAGTTTAGTTTTTAATGTAAAATCTCTGAGAAACTTCTTACTGAATTTGCAATTAGTCAAAAAACTAATAAGCTTGTTTTTACAAGTAATTATAGACTAACAGCCTACAAAGCCTTAATCAACCGGTGGATTTAATCAACTAACCAATTGAGGTAAATCTTAAAATTAAAACTTTAGGATTATACATCCCTTTTGTAAATTTCAATCATCAATGAAATTGTCTCTTATATATAAAAATAAAAATAAAATAAACTTTTACCTTGGTTTAAAAAAAACATTTAACCAAGGATGAAGAACTTGTTAATAACAGCCAATAAACGAATATGAAGGCCCAAGAAACCACACATGAAATACATGAAAGTGCTCAAGAAATACACTACATCAGTTCTTTATTTCCTTGCATCCTAGTTTAATCAACTCAAATACAATCTTCTTGCAAAGATCTATTATTTATTAAGTAGTGATAACAAGTTTGCTTTTTTGCAGGATGAAAAATCAGCTACGTGCTTTCTCCTTCATTGTCAAAAATTCATTGAGTTAGTCAGGGTACTTTTTTCGTTCTTGAAATATGGAAATGTCACATGTTTTCAAATCGTAATGTAATATCTGAATTGTTTTTTTAGTTTCCTGCTATTATTATGTGTAGGTTGGAGCACTAGAGGAGGCTGTTAAATATGGAAGGAATCAACTGGCAAAGTTTTATGGTCTGCCTGGGTTTCAGGATCTAGTTCAGGTACTGAGATTTTTCTTCTTAGGAGTGTGGAAGCATTTAGTACAAGTCGCAATTCCTTGTGTTCTAGAGTCATTTACATGTTTGTTCATGCAAAGATTTTTTAGGATAGAAGTGTTTATATGTTGACTGCAAAGGTGCTGTCAATAAGTAAACAAGATTGTTTTTTTCCTGGTTAGGAATACAAGATTTATATAATAAGTTAAGAATCATAACGATGTTGTTTGGAGTGTGGGGTTTAAACAAAAGTGTCAGAGTTTTGGACTTTTGATCGAGGAAAAAACTACAGAAGTGTTCCAAGGAGAATCTAATTTAAATTGATTTAAAACTTATCTTCTTGTAACAAGAACAGTTGTATCCCAAGAAACATGTATAAGTCGATGAGTGGATTGGGTCCAAACCTAATGGAGGAAACTAGGTAGATTGTAAAAACCTACTCTAGTTCACCATGAAACATTATTAGAATTGCAAAACTAATAGTAATGAAGCCAAAGGGTTGTTTCCTACTAATGCACACTAGATTTCCCAAAAAATGCCCAAGCTGTGCAAGGGTTTTATTTTTATTATGGTTATTATTTTTAAACAATGTTGTACAAGGGTTTTTGGGTGAGGCTTCATTGTAATTAGAAGAACGTAGGTGATCTTGTGGTTATATCTTCACTAAGGTGTTACTCAGAACAGTCTAATATATGCCAAAACTTCTCCGGAAGGCTAATAAAGAAACATGTAATCAAAGGTCTTCACTCACTTTACTTGAAAAAACTGGCGTTAGGTTTGATTTTCCATTTTTTTTAATAGAAACAAACATTTCATTGATGAGAGGAAAGTTCCAAAAGAATGGAAGATCAGCTGTCCTCCCATCCCCATCAGCAACCAAAGGAAAATATAATGAACTTCTGCTAGTGGTCTTTATAGAAAAGGACGCATAATTACAAAATTGTATAGAAGTACACCTAGGAATGATAAAAATGTCACTAGGACCCAAAATTGGAAAATTTTTGTGAACATTCTCAAAAGTTCTATTTCTCCTCCAACCAAATCTTTGAAAGCAGTGGGTTAGCAGCTATATTTTCTTTTTTTCATTTGGATTTCTTATGTAACTTACGTATTCATAATGTTAAATCTTTTAAGTTAGTTGGAAATGTAGTACACTAGACTACAACCCATCTGTTGAAGAATGATGTTCTTCGTTTGCAACATAGATTTCTAGCGCATGATTCTCTCCGTATGGTTTAATAAGACCCTGTTGTAACTAATCAATTGAACTCCCTTTTCTCAGGACTCTGTTGCTTTGCTGGCATATGAACGACCACAAGAGTCCCCTGTTGGTTATCTTCTTGAGGATACACAGCGTGAAATTGTAGCTGACACAGTGAATGCCATGGTCTTATCAACTAATCCGAATGTGAAAGATTTGCAAGGTTGCTTGCATCCACATCTCGAACGGTTACTCAAGCAGCTTACTGCTTGCTGTTTGGTAAGAAGGTCTTTGAATGGGGATCAAGGTGAAGCTTTTCAACTCCACAGAGTGCTTAACAGCAGTAAAAAGGATAAGTGCTAGTGCCTAGGACACGACCTGTTCTATGCCTCATAGACCTTTTCCCCATTATATTCTGTGCCTGTAAACACTCTATTTAATAGGGGTCCAGCAGTGTTTCATTTCTGTAGGAAATTGGGGTTCTCTCTGTGTGCATGCTTGTAATCTTGTAAAGTCAGGACTCTTCTCTGTATGAAATTTGTATGAACTATAAGCTTGATCAGGTTTAATGAAACTCTTATAATGCATGCACATCTATTGCCCCTCGTTTTGCTAACCACAGGCAACAATTGGGAAGTGATCAGTGGGAAAGTTAAACAATGATACTTTACTACTTTGCTGTCAAGACAGGGATCTGAAATGGGCATTGAGCTGTAAAAAGTCCTTAAATTGTAGGGTTTGCATTCCTTTACTATTTGTTATTCATAATGAATCAGACCGAATTTAGGTGTCATATGCACTGCCCACTGGCGTTTGCTTCCATATTCAAATACAGTGCTGTTCCAATCTGTTGCAATTTCCCAATAACATGAGGGGAAGGCTTTTTATTTGCTATGATTCAGATTGGAATTAAGTGGTAATTGTGGATGACTAGAGGTGCTTTGGTTCTCAAGTGAGATGTATAGTTGCTTTTGAATGCTTATCAACAGGTGTTACTCAAAAGGCTGATGAACATTGGTTGGCATCTGCCTTCTGTCAAATAGGGAACTGGTTTCTCTTGTTTCCAGGTCCCAAATTGAGGTCGCATTTACCCTGTAAATTCTCAACTAAATATGCAATTAAATCTGTGAAAAAAAAAATATTTTTGAAAACTCATAAAAAAAAAAAAATAGAATCAATGACACTACATCAATTACATTTTATTGTCATTTTTTTATATTTCAATGATTTTTTTACCGTATAAAAGAAGTATTAATTCACCATTAACGATGAATTCATTGAGATATGGAAATGTTGATGGAAACTTAAACTCTATTTAGACCATCATTAATTATTTTAGTTTATGAATTCCATGGTACAGNAAAAAAAAAAAAAAAAAAAAAAAAAAAAAAAAAAAAAAAAAAAAAAAAAAAAAAAAAAAAGAAGAAGAAAGAAACGGTATGAAACTTATAAATACGAAACAATGAACAAGTGAATACGTGACCGTCTATACTAACCGTTGGAATGTAAGCGACAAGAAGAGTTAGAAAAATCAAATAATCTAACTGTTACAAATATTATCGAGTCATACGTCATCCCATATTGAAACTTTTGATGTTGGAATATTTGGTTTTAAGATTAGCTCGTGAAAAGAAAATTGTAGTTAAATCTTAATAAAACAACTTACAAAGATCATGCCACAATCATGACAAATTAGATATACAATAATTTGCAATATTTTTGTAATCACACAGCAAGTCTAATCCAATTGAACTCTTGAGCTCACGGTCATCGAATTCTAAGAGGGGATGAAAGGAGGAATTTTTTTTTAGTGGTTTAATATACATAATTCATATATCAAACTTAATCCATGCCAAACTTGCATTCTTTAAATTTATTAACATTTTGAAAGATTGTAGCAACAATTTCACTAAATAATTTTTAAAATTTTTAAAATTCACTAAATAATCTATATATATTTTAATAAAAATTTACAAAAATTAAGAGTAATAATATTAAAAATTCCTACAGGGTGTTCATCCCAGTGGTCGCGCGAATTTTACACCATTTCCCGCTCCCTCCTACTTCTTATGGGTTCTTGAGTGTGATATGAACTCGATCATTGCAGGAGGGGACATCTCTTCGGAGATTCGCAATTTGGGACGAACATTTAACGCACTGTAGAAGCAGGGTTAATCCTATTCTCACCATAATCAATTATGTTAAGAGGAAGAGAAAGCTTGGTCCGATTGGTAGGGAAACGGAGACGCTTCCTTCCTAATCGTCTTTCTCTCCTCTCCTCTCCAGTCGAGGTAGGAATTTATTGCTCCCTTGTTCTTCTGATCGCATTTTGAATTCTTTCTTCAGTCTTGTCTTATACTTTGTTTTTTTTTTTTTTGAATTTTATAGAACACTTTAAATCTCTGCTCTGATGAAGATTGCAAGCCCCTTCCTGTTGTGAGAACTCCGGATGCTCATAAAGATGGGGACACGGAAACCAGTAGCTCTGGGAAATATGTTACTTGCCCAGTTTGCAGCAGCAGAGTAAATGGGGAAGACTCCATTATCAACTCCCATCTGGGTATTCTTCTTATCTTAACTCTTTTCCAGTAACATTTTTCATTATTCAATGATGTAATCTAACCCTTGTAAACCCATGGCTGAGCGAATAAGGAAGGAAGGAGGCAATTGCGCCTCTCAGCTCATCTTAGATTTAAAAAAGTTTTATAGAATTGAATGATTATATATATAGAATTCCTAAGTTTTCAGAATTTAAATATTCTGTAGAATTGAAAGATTATAAAATTTAGAATTCAACGCTTTCTTCTTTCAAGTAGAGAATTGAAAAATTCTATATATTATGTATATAGAATGTCTGCACGTTGAATTTACCCTCTCTATGAAAATTTATCGTTCTGATGTGCTCGATACATCTAATGAAGTATAGCTTTCTGTTAGGTTCTATTCTTTTCTGGGGTACGTGTGTCATTAAATACTACATGAGGCAGTACTGCGTTGAAACTTTCAAATTTCTGCGAATCAGCAAGCTGAAAGAAACTAACTTTTGTCATAACGATCAGATTATAGTTTTCAAACATTTATTTCTAATAAAGAAGGTAGTTTTCAATATTTGAGCAAAACCACTGTTGCAGTTATATAAAATTCAATCTTAAGTATCTTGTTGGTGCTGCAAGTAAAGTTTGCACCTTTTATTCGTGAGTTTTTATGAGTATCTGATAATTTAGTTTTTAAACCTTATAGTTAAATGGGACCGCTATACGAAGGGAAATGAGTGTTGAGGATTATTGAGAGAGGAGTCCCACGTCGGCTAATTAAGGGATTGATCATGGGTTTATAAGTAAGAAATACATCTCCATTGGTTGAAGCCTTTTGTGGGAACTAAAAGCAAAGCCATGAGAGCTTATGCTCAAAGTGGACAATATCCTACCATTGTGAAGGTTTGAGATTCCTAATATGGTATCAAAGCCATGCTCTTAACTTAGCTAACTCAATAGAATCCTCAAATGTTGAACAAAAAAGTTATGAGCCTCGAAGGTGTAGTCAAAAGTGACTCAAATGTCGAACAAAAGGTGCACTTTGTTTGAGGGCTCTAGAGAAGGAGTCGAGCCTCGATCATGAGGAGGCTGTTCGAGGGCTCCGTAGGCCTCAGAGGAGGTTCTATGGTGTACTTTGTTCGAGGGGAGAATTGTTGAGGACTATTGGGAGAGGAGTCCCACATCGGCTAATTAAGGGGTTGATCATGAGTTTATAAGTAAGGAATCATCTCCATTGGTATGAGGCCTTTTGTGGAAACCAACAGTAAAGCCATGAGAGTTTATCCTCAAAGTGGACAATATCATACCATTGTGGAGGTACGTGATTCCTACCATGAGTGGTCCAAGATATTATCAATTATGAACCAGAGGCATTATTGAGACTTGAAACCTTGTACCAACTGTTTCTGGAACCTTCGTTACATTCTACATGAGCGATTGAAGCTTAAGACATCTAAACAACAATTAACTGCTACTACTGCTATGTTTGTTTAATTATTTATCTTTTGCTTGTTATACTGACTAGAGTCTTTGGTTTCCAGATGCATGCTTATCTAGGGGAACGAAGCGGAAATTGACACAGAGCTCTCTTCTTCAATTAAACTTCTATTCCCGACCAAAAGTTCAACATCATTCTCATGTGCTGAAATTTGAGAAAAATGAGTCTTCTGTGAGTCCCGATGATGGTCCTGTGGACATTGTCCATAGATTGCCTAAAGATGCGTCCTATAATGAAAATGACAAAATTAAATGCGGTTCGTTAGAAGAATGTGCAATGCAGCCACAAAGGGACTGTTTACTGGATACCTTAAATAATAGTGAAAGAACTAATGGTGCTACAGAAATTTATTCTCCCATGAATAAAGGAGCTACATCTGGGATGGTTACTACCACCAAGGATGATTTATCTGGGATGATTCTTGAAACTTTTATTGTTGGTCGTAAGTTCAGTGATGAAAATGAGTTAAATCTTGGGGCAAGCATCTCTCTTGAAAGAGATCCCACCAATGTAAAGGATCCCAATGCCATCAAGGTTCATTTCTTCTGCCATTTCCCTTCTTACATTGATGCTGCAAATATATAACCTCATTTACTTGCTTAATTGAAAATTTCTGGAGATTGGCTACTTAAATATAGNTGACTTGACTAAGTCCTTTGTTCTTGCTTAATCCTTTAATTTTTTTTCCTTTCTTTACATGCAAGCTTATAATGGCATTGACTACTGTAAATGCATCCTAATATAACCAAAATGTTCTCGTACTATAACACACTTGGACAAGGAAACAATGAACTACCGAACATTGAGAACTCTTGGCAGGAAAATTTGGAAATTTACATCCGGAACANAAAAAAAAAAAAAAAAAAAAAAAAAAAAAAAAAAAAAAAACAAAAAAACAAAAAACGAAACTGAAACTCCAGATTTGGGAAATTACTGAGTTTCAATATCCCCCACCTTTGGTATGTAGATATCATCCATTCTAACTGTGAGAATGTAACCGTTGTCATAGTGAACTTTTGGTCATTATATTGGATAATCTTCCCCTGTTCGAACATAAGGTATTGCAACTGTAACCTCAACAAATATAGATTATGACATTATCATGAACAAACCGTGGGTATGAGAACATGTCAAGATGACATATGATTGACTGACAGCTTGCTAAGTTCAGAGTCGTACCAAGGAAGTGTTTATCCCACAAGTCAAATTATTCTTCCTTACTTTTTATGCACTTAAATTTTGGAAAATGTAATATAGGGTGGATGAGATTAACTCTTCGCTGTCATGGATCTGGGGCCTAAGCTTCTTGTAGTATGTAATGTGTCATGATGTGAGCAAGCGATATGGACAAGTCGTTTTCTGATGGCAGTTGGAACTATTTGGCAGTTAACAAGTGTATCAGTGTTGCAGTTTCTTCTACCTACCGGAGGGTTTGTACAGGGTGTAGCTCTGAGTGACTACGTGCTATGAAGCCCATGTAAAGTAGTATGGCTATCAAATATCTCAAATAACCTTTGTTTTTAATTTGAGTTGTTTCAATGCAGACTAATTTCGTGGTAGCTATTAGGTCCATCATTATGCTAGGTCAATATTTCTTCCTCCTATCCTCGTTAATATTTTCACATTTGCAAGGATTAGGAGCTCGGGACATTTCATGCTTCTTGATTACTTATGCCCTGTCAATAGTCCTCTGATAAAAAACAAGGATACTGTCTTCTAAACCCTCTTAGGCTGGAGAATGACCAAGTCCAACTAAAGTCTAAGTATAAGTATATTTCTTGATAGAGAGAATTTCCATAGGAGTCTTACAGATATACCCTTGGCTGATTTCTGGCTCCATGTACTTCACTGGCCACCCAGTCCCCCAATTAGCATGCAAATTTTAGCAGGCTTAATGTACATGAAGCCCGGCTCTGTTCACGAAAACTTCTCAGGTTAGGCCAACTACAAGAAGGTCGCTTCTCAGCTTATGAGTCATTCTTTAAATGGAGGATTCTCATTGCTACAGCTGGAGGGCCTGCAATACTAGCATACTCTGCTTCCTACAATTCCAACTGCTTTGGTTGAAAAAGAATGTAGAAGATTGACTACTTGAATATAGACTTATCCGTAATAATTAAAGCAAATAAACGGACTGTTAACAGGTCTAGGAGAACCATTGAACCTGTTCAACACTTGTAATGAAACCTTAAAACTAGAAATACTAAAACACACTTGGATAAGGAAAGACACAATAATCATGCAACTCCTACTGTCAAGAGGAAGTCATCTGTAAAGCTGTACCATGTGCATTAATCCGAAAGAAAAACTTAAAGCACCAGAAAACAAAGAAGATTTTTACTCCTAACAGCTACTAGGAACTCTGGTTATTAACAACACACCTTCTACGTTTTCTTTATTCATTAAAATAATTGCTGTCCTTTTGATATAGGTTATTTCTGAAGATTCTGGATGTTGCAAGACGCTTGGATTTCTCCCACGTGAGTTAGCTAAGTTTTTGTCTCCCCTAATTGGGAAGTATTGCCTAAGCTTTAAGGTACTTCTTGGCCTACTTGACACTTGACAATTCTCATGCATGCAAATTTGTGGCATATGTTTTCAAATCAGTTTCCAGTATAATACTCTAATATGCGGAGGACAAAATATTCAAATAAAGGAGAAAACAGGTAGCGAATACATTGAACATTTCTTTGTTCAAATACAAGTAGGAAGTATTAAATAAGTTACCTCATTATTCTTAAACCAATACTTTTTTCTTTCACGATCTGGTAATGAGGGAGAATGCAATTAATACCAGCCTTTGTTGGTAACTTTGAGAATTAAATTCTATTAGGAATATGATGTTTGCCCTGTTCCCTTGCCTTAGAGGTGTTGACATTAATTGCAAAGTTAAATAAAACAACTCATTAACAGAAATATTACTACTATAATTTTCTGTGTTTCTTTGTTCCCTATGTGGGTTTGGCCTTTGTTTTTCTGTGACATTTTCCTAGATTCTTATTTATCTGAGTGGAAGCTAGTTTTGTCATAAAAGTCATTCTGCTTTTTCAAAAAGTAACTGAGAACTTTATCATTCCAATGACAAAACAATTAATTATACCCCTCTGGCTAGCTTGGTAGGACGTCTTTTGGCTATCAAGATGCCAACAATTATATATTTTGACTCACTTTTCCCTCTCCCTAAATGGAGGTTTGGGAAGTGGTGATGTTTAATGCCTCTTTGTGTTTGTCTATCACTAAACTAAGCCTTTATGTAATTATGATCTTGATTTTGTCAAATTTCCATTTACGTTAGGGTTTGTCTTTTTTCGTATGTCTTTATATTCTTTCATTTCTCTCAATGAAATTTTGATTTCTTACCTAAAAAGACTTGCATCATAAGCTTCTGCCGGGAAGAGGGGAAAATGAGTTTTGACCTTGATTCTTTCAGGGATTTGTGACAACTGCTCCCAGAAGTTCTGTTGACGTTGTTCCCATAGAGGTCATGTGTGACAACATCAATTTACTTGATGAGAAAAATTGTGATGTTGAGTTCAAAAATTTATGGACAAGCATTCAGCAAGCAATTGATTCAATGAAGAATTTCACACCTAATGCATTGAAATATCAGAAGAACTTTTCTCTTTTGATACAAGAAGTTTTACAGGGTTACTCCCATTTGTTGTCTGATGAAGAAAATCATTTTCTAGGTATCTTTTCGAAGTTATTTATCATCAGTTATCCAGTTTCTTGCAAGTTTTTCGAGTCTTTTATGGATTCCGCCTTGGGCAGATGTATTCAATTCACTATCAGATGATAGTCAGAGGCTCTTTATCCGGCTTTATATGCGTAAAGGTTTGGCTTCCTTCTAGTTTTCTTTGTATTATACCATCATTTGCAATTTGCGTGTGATTCAGTGTAGTACACAAAGAGGACCATACTGGCTAAATTTTGAGAAGGCTATGATGCATAACAAGAATTTTTACAGGTAAATAGAGCGACTATGGGTTGGTCTTGTGGCCATTATAGTCGATGAAAATAATAAAAGGGTTTAGAGGAAATAGCTTCAAACTATGGTGGCCATCAACCTAAAATTTAATTACCCTACAAGTTTTTTTTACAATCAAATGTAGTATGGTCAAATGTTTTCTCCGTCATATTTATGGAAGTGTGCGGATGTTGCAACTCTAACTGTTAAGTTGTTAACCTTGTGATTCAGGCATGATAAAGTTAACATGTCAGGGAGTAGCTAGGATTAAATTAGTCTTCTTCATAGATAAGGATTTTCGTTCTTCTGAGCTTTCGGGAACAACATTCCATCAGTAGCATAATGGCACAGATACAATTATAAAACAGGATTGCTGCTCTCTTTTTCTTTTGGTTATTGACTGTTACTTCACAAAAAAGATATGGATAAGCTATTGTTTTCTTGTTCTATTGGCATGGTTTTCTCTGTGCAAGGGCCTTCAATACACCATCATACTTGTGTTTCCATCTTAACTTTTACTTATCTATTCAGTTTGTCTTCATGTTGTTATTTTGTTTTATAGGACCATGGTTTCGGATGTCTTCTACATCATATAAAGAAGTATTGGATTCTAAACAGGCAGTCAAAGAGCTCTCAGGTAAATTTTTTCACCGATATACACAATCATTCTTGTAAGTCTTGAAGTTGAGTTTTGGATCTGTCGCCTTCCCCCACCACCTTCAGAAGCAGGGTATCTATGTTGCTTTGATACAAATGATGCTGATAACACTGACATGATCCAGATTTTGAATCTTCTCACTGTCTCTGAGCTCCGTGAAGTCATGTCCATGCTTAAGAAGGTTTGCTATGATTAGTGTCCTTTTCTCTATAACTCATTAGTGGGTACATACATCCTAGTCATTTGAAGAGTCGAATGGCACCGTAAGTTCTTATGTGCATGCTTAAGAAGGTTTGCTACTATTAGTGTTCCTTTTTCTATAACTCGTTTGTGGATACATCCAAATCATTTGAAGAGTTGAATGGCACCGTAAATTCAAAATGTTGTTTAGCTGTCTACGTAGGCCATTTGAACATGTCCACAAGGGGAAACTAAAACCAAAGGTGTAAGATCTTCAGACTTCATTACAGCAACAATATTGTTACTTTGTATATTATCAATTGCTTTTTCCATCATATGAATATATGTTTTTCTTTATATTATGAATTAAATGTGCGTATAAATTTATGTTAAAGTTGGCTTTCCAGTGATCCAACAATCCACCTCATCGAAGTGATCATCTATAAAATTTGAGTTATCAGATCCTTATTTTTTCCAAGAAAAAAAGGAAACAAGAACTTTGATTGGTCATTGAAAAGTTGCAAAAAAAGAATAATAAAATCTCCCTTCAAATAACAACAAAGCACCCCGACAAAGAGAAAAACCATTGAAGAATGACTTGAAAACATGCTCCTCTTAGAACTATTTCCACACTAAAAATCGAACCTTTTCGACGAAAAACACTCAACCGCTCAATACTACAAGTTCCTCCCAGCCAACACCACGATTACTTAAAAAGAATTGAAAAATCTCTCCTAAAAGCTCAAGTCCTCCAAACCCTTCAAGAAGAAGCCTGAAAATTTTGAAGGACTCTATAAAGGTTAGAGAATGGTCATGAGTATTTACAAGAAGAAGCTTGAATTCCGAAGCAGCAAACTCAAACATTCTTATACTACTCCAATAAGAAGCCTGTCTTCATCCAAAGCCCAAAAACTCTAAAAACAGTAACGGAGTCAACTTCGAGTTCCCCGGTAAACCAAGAAGATAATAAAATGAAATTTATTTCCACCAGTAAGAAGTTTCAAATCAAACCATTGAAGGTGATTGAACAAATAGCAAGTTGGATCACTTAAGTCTGAAATGGGTAACTGTTGAATTCAGGCATGCTCAGGCCTACCATCAATTCACTTTCTAGAATTTTGTACTTTTGCATGTTTGTCTGATGTTTCTCCCATACTTCTGTTGAGGCCTCAGAATTGCAGTAGCAGCATGAGAAAGGATGATCTTGTTGCCTCTCTTTTGCCCCCCTACAAAGATGGACTGTGGTACATGCCTTTTGTATGTGTGTGTGTGTGTGTATCAAAGGCATCAACTATGCTGTATTATTAGGATCTGAAATTTTCTTTCCCATCATTTCTGTAGTCTACCACTTCCAGATCTAATTTTGGGCTCAATTGGCATCTGCGTTAGGATATCCTCTAAAGCTGAATTGCTTATCTGGCGTGCTGAGGTAGCTGTTTTCAATTTTTCATCTTTGACATAACTTTCATCAGATTTTATTCTGACCTGTTCGTTAACGCAGAATGTCAATGTTGTTGCTTGTGCAGAGGCTTTTCTTCCTCAATGGAGAGCAGGATTTGTCAGCCTTTCTGCTTGTTGATATGGGAATAGTCAAGTATCCAACTTACAGCTGCATAATTTCAGACCAGATTTTCTTGGATCGAAATGATTTGCTTGCTTATGAAGAGGTCTAATTTGTTCTTATGCTGATTTTTGTTTATCTTTGTGATATTTTTCTTTGTGTAATATTTACATGTTATAGGCCATTGAAGTTGCACAACTAATTGATGAAGCTCTTGACGAGAAGGACAACAAAATGGTTTTAAGATGTGTATCAGTTGCTAACTCGCGTGTGAAGCCAAATCAGTGTACTACCTCTGAATCAGTTCCATTCTTTTCATTCTTTACAGCATCATGGATCTATTCAAAAGTATTGTCTCTTGGAGTTTCCTTTCTTGAGCGTGAGAATAGGTAAATATAGATATTAATTTTCTGCTCCAACCCCATTCCATAAATACATGCACAGACATGCATATGCATGAATGTATGCATAAAACACATATATTCATGCTTTGGCCAACCATCTTGGTCTTTGTTGTGCTTGATATTTAACGTNAAAAAAAAAAAAAAAAAAAAAAAAAAAAAAAAAAAAAAAAAAAAAAAAAAAAAAAAAAAAAAAAGAAAGAAAAATGCAGAAAGGGCTGAATGAAATATCACCATTCATGACATGAATTGATTAGGTTTCCTAAATGCAGTGAGAAAGGATAGAATGAATGCTAATGGACTGTGATCGTTAACACACCTCAGAGGAGAAAAAGGAAATAGAGAAGACTTGATACATCCTTGCTTCAAAAATCCGAAATTTTGCATTTTGACATGACCCCAAAATGTAATTATAATATGAGTAAATCTGCACTTAACAAAAGATCCTTATCTGTCCTTCCTTTGTTTTGCAAGAATTTGAGATCCCCTTACCTTGGACATTCAGCAAAATTTTGGGCTTTCAAGATTTAGAAATAATCATATTGTATCTCTTACCTTTTCTTCTTTATTCTACTTGAACATTTGTATTTATATAAAATCAATATGTTTGTATGGTTTTTTTTTTCCTACTTGTATTTTTTAATACTATTTCTTATTACACTTATTAGTGGAAAGTAGAATTCTTCCCTTTCTCTCCAACCCTGAGCAAACTAAACCGTAATTGGCACTGCATTCTATTTTATTTGACTGCCTTACCCATCCTTGCGACCCCAGCTTTTATCCCTGGATTTTCCACTTTTTGCTCCTAACTGAAAACTGATCAGTAATAAGAGCAGTCAGTTTTTTTTTTCTTTTCGAGTTGACAAGCATTTAGAATTAGCTTCACTTCTTGTAGTTTGATGGTCAGGAGGCTATTCTATTTAGTAAATTAAATGTTTTGTATTTTCGAAGTAATTTGTGGTGTCCAGTAACCTTTTTTTAATTGCCAATTTGATAAAAGCATGTAGAAAAGGGTTTTTTGAATGATTGTCAAAAACTAGTCTAAGCATATTTTTCTTGCATAATTTTGAGAAAAATATGTTCGTTGGAAATTACTCTGTTAAATTAAAGCATGCATGTAACTTCTTCATCAAGACTAAAAAGGAACTTGTATTTCTGAGTAGGTACAATGATGCAGTAATACTACTTAAGCGATTGCTAAGTTGTAACACTCCTGATGGAAGAAGAGGATATTGGACCTTGAGGTTGTCAATTGATTTGGAGCATTTGGGCTATCCCAACGAGAGTCTGTCAGTAGCTGAAAATGGATTGTTAGATCCATGGGTTCGAGCTGGTTCAAGAATGGCATTGCAAAGGCGCATCCTTCGCTTAGGAAAACCACCACGTCGGTGGAAAACCCCTAGTTTTGCTGAGTCTATAAAGAGGAAAATCACCGAGGTATCTAATTATACATGGCTGCTGTTATTCTGAGGTTTGACATGCATGTTGGATGCTTATATCAAAGTTATTGGTATTGGTAAATGTTAGTGAATAATTGTAGCCTTACATTGCAAACAAGTAGGTACACGTTCAAGGGCGACCATTGAACCGTGAAACAGGTATGAAGAGCAGGTTTTATGGAGAAAGTGGGGATCAATGTTCAGTTGAGCAGCTTGCACTCGAGTATTATAATGGGGAGGGAGGTGGATGGCTAGGTGTTCATTCAGAAAGTGGCATTTGGTTAACCATTTTTGGGCTTCTCATGTGGGATGTCATATTTTCCGATGTCCCAAATGTTTTTCGTACAAAATTTCAGGTATGTTTTAGTAAAGAAAGCCAATTTTTCATTCTCTGATCTATATTTTCTCTTGGGGTACATAGTTTGCAATGCACACCGTAGTGTGAGCTGGTCAGTTATATTTATTTAGTGGGCCGTACGTTCATGTGCTCTCATGGAAGTCAATTAAGCTCGTGTCAGAATCGCATGTACTTTCAATGTGATTATAACGTGCCATGCTGAAACTATGTAGGATAAATGGTCTGGTTATGAAAATGGAGACATCACACATGGAAAAAAAAAAAAAAAAAAGAAAGAAAATGAAAAAAGCNCACAGGAAAAAAAAAAAAAAAAAAGTATTCATCGTTATGTTCGTATGTATGAGGACGCGTATTTTACTGTTACTGTTGTTAACTTATAAGGTTTTATAAGTTTTAAGATTTGTCTTTTCAGTTTAGAGGATCTTTAACATTAGAAATCTGTCATTTGCAGACTGCTCCCCTGGATTTTGGAACAGATAGCTTTTATTTATTGAGACAGAATAGTATAGAGTCCCAACTACTGAAAATTCAAGATGGCATGGGCGAAGAGATCCTCATTACGTCGTGGGAATCACACAAGGGAACAGCCTGTAGCGGAGTTAACTGGGACCGACACTCACTAGCCGAGCTTCGGGCAGCTGTGACATGCATTGGTGGCCCTTGTATGGCTTCACTCTGTCGGCATCTTGCGCAAGATTATCGAAGTTGGTCGAGTGGAATGCCAGATTTGTTGCTATGGCGCTTTAACAGTGAATACAGTGGTGAAGCTAAACTTGTTGAAGTAAAGGGTCCCAGAGACAGACTGTCTGAACAGCAGAGGGCATGGCTTTTGCTTCTAATGGATTGTGGCTTCATTACAGAGATCTGCAAAATCACCCCCATGCCTAAATCAGCTTAAAAGCTCGATAGTAACTTGAGCATAAAAATCAAAGCTCTCTTCAATGTTCTAACTAATACTTACTTAAGAAACAAATTTAACTGGTGTATGAAAATTATGTCCCATATAGAGAGGGAAAAGTTCCAGTGTAGGAATAAATGGTTTGAGGTCCCATCTTGTTGCTTACATGAAGAACGCCAAAAAGGGAATGTGCCTTGTAAATTGGAACTGCATGACATAAAACTAAACACTTTTGAAACCAGTTTCAAAACAAAACAAAAGTGACTTGGATCTAGGTAGGATTTATAACTCGTCCACACCACTGTCTTGGTCATGCTACATCTCATTTATCTAAAAATAAAATCAAAATAACATTGATCAACAACAGTTTATTTACTCGGTGAGTATCTAACTTGTTATTAACAAGTTATATTAGTTATCTATTCGGTATATTTAAGTTTTCTAATTAATAGTCCATCTAGATGTTATGGTCTAGATCAGGTTCTTAGTCCAACCATTCACTTATTTCATAAGCTTCGATCACCAATCCTAATATTGGCTCGAGTTCTCTACTCGAGACACTGCTACCAGTGACAAATGTCCTTCCACAAGTGTAAGTTTTCTAGTACCCAACAGAACTTTGGGTTCTTAGGTATCGATGCAAGTTTCAGGGTGTTCTAATTATCATTTACCTATTTGTTCTATTTATACTTATTATAAATCTTGAACTTGTATGTGAGCTTCACTCTTGGTCAAATACAGCCTATCTACTAGACACTTTAGCGGCCTAAAGTTGTACTCGCACTCAATCAGTGAGTTAAGGGGTCCATTAAGTTCGATTAGTGTAAAAATTAACAATCAAACAATTTTGCCAAAATTCACAAATTTTAACCCAAAAAAAAAAGAAAAAAGAAAAAAAAAAGCTTTCAAGTGTCGTTTTTCCTTTAAATTGTCTACCGTTTGTTCATAAACACTTTATGTAATGAATCTTTAAAAGAAAACTGTTAAAGAAGGTGAAAATTGCTAACATTCTTTTTAGTTTAAGGTAAGATTTCAACGAAAACAAAAATTTAAGGTAAAAATTGAGCAAAAATTTATACAAGTTGACAAGTTTAGAAGGAAAATCAATAAAATAATGAGAAATATACAAATGAAGAGAACATAAGGACAGCATATGGATCAAGAGTAAACCCCAGAAGAAGAAGAAAACTATTTGACAAAGCCCTTTCCAATGGCCGACAATCATCAGAAGACTGTAGAGTTACACAGAAGAATTTAGAATGTAGAGACGCCCACCAAGAACTCTATTCTGTAAGAGAGATCATAAAATAATCAAAACCAAGAAACTGCATCGCCAGAAAATTCCAAGCATTAATAATAATACCATACCTTCAAAGAGCCAATCCCTTATCCTCCGAGGAAGATCAAAGAGCAATGGAGAAACAAGTGCAATATCTTCCACCTCCCTCAAGCACAATCTACAGCCAGATGAATTCTTTATCAAAGACCCTGGTCTGAGGCCCAAATTCCAGGATTAATTAAAGTTGCCCCCAACGCTCAGAGATGGAAGCACCTTTTTACTGATTATGGAACATCGTGCAGTTTGGCAAATTGAGTTTTTGTCAAGCAAACTATACCCAGAAAGCTATGTACAGAGAATCAGCTATTTTTTGTTTTCATACATTTCCAAATCCTTTTCTTTTTCTTCCATCTCAATACGGCCAATTTCTGTGATTTCCATTTTCGATATCTTTGTCTATTCTTCATCCACTGCATATAATTTTTCCCACGTTTGCACTCCACAAAGTCTGTTATATCATCATAAGATGAAGAGCCTTTGGGGTCTGCTAGCAAACACTTGAGAAATATCTCCCCGCTGCAAGTTTCTTCCGCTTCCTCTATGCCAATATCACACTCCTTTCCACAAGTATTATGGATGGGAGCAGTTTCCATGGATTGTCCCAAATCATCATGCATTCTTCGATGGCAGCTTTTGAGAGAATCCGTTCTGCAAGATGAAGGTTAAATAAATTTATCCGTTCAAAAAGTCTCCTAATGGTAAAATGTGGTCAAAGCACTCCATTCCAGCCAGATCTTAATGTCTTAGTAATGTCATAAAAATGACCAATTCCCCAACTGAACTACACATGCAGCAAACGGTGCTGCATAAAGAAGAGCTAATGATAAATACTACAACTCAAAGAATCAACAAAGCTAATGATACAGAAGAGAACAATTTAATCTAATCAGCTGAAGAATTTGGGTTTACAAACATTTTTCTCATTGTCGTGCTTGAGCAATACCAAGAAGAGAAAAGCTTGAAATATTCTTTAGGCCGTACAAACTCTCTAAAGAAGAAAAACCAACTACGAAAAATAGCAATCTAAGAGATGGGCAGACAAGAACAGGTATAAAAAAGAGAGCTGCATAGACTATGCATTTAAAGGCAAACAGATAAACGCATAATCCAGAAGATGAGACAGTTTCGTTTTGTCCGTATGGAATAGTTCCAAAGATATTTCAAAAAGAGGCTCTCGTACCTCATTTGAAATGTCTGAATCTTTTGAAACTCCACTGCAACTGTTTCACTAGATTTTAGGTCTATCAAACCCTGTAAGATATGTCAATAGTTAAAAGAGGTAATTCAAAGTAGTAGTGAAAGAGAAGAAAAATTAAAAAGCACAGCAAACCAAAGTCATGAAAAACAAAATAAAGTGTACCTCTTTAGCGTTCTCAGAGCCACCTAATAATGATAATGCATCTAAATCTCCCTCTTCAAAAACAAACAAATTCAATGTTGTCATAATTGCAAGTACACAGTCTTTTACTAAGAAGTCGAACCCTCTAGAAAAGCTTAATGCCAGTAGCCCGGTAAAATGGAGGAACATCCACTTGGAATTCTTATGCCTCTCTGGATGAGATTTCATCACTTTAGATATGAGATTCTGATTTGGTAAGGAAACATCAAATTCCTCAAAACAGCTAATGATACTCGAGATAAAACCATACTCTGTACGTGATGAAACATCTCGTAAGGTTTTAAGGCCACCAGAGTTTCCATGGTGCCTTAGACACCAAACAGCAGGCAACAATGATGAACTCATCAACTTCAATATAGAAGCAAGAAGAAAAATATCATAGTGGCTTGCGTTCCGAGTCTTGTAAATTTTAGTGTCAACATCAACCTGAGAAGCCCCCAGAACTATACAATGTAGGATTGATAAAAAATCATCTTTATGTTGTTCATCAAAAATATGTTGGTTCTCCTCCACATATGAACTCGCTAAGGCTAGGAGCTCTGATTTTTCCCTGAAAAATAAACAAGTGTTTTCATACTTGGAAATAAGATTGTCAACCTTTTCTCTCCGAACCTGTTGAATATAAGATTCAAAAGGTTGCTGACCACTACTCCAAGGCACACTTGAGTTGGAAAAACAGCCATTGGAATTCAACGGGGCATCTTTCAGATATGAATTAGACATATGTCTATTATACATCATGATTGCCCTTTCAAATGCTACAAGGTACCGATCCATAAGCCTATGATCTGGGTTTGGGGATTTCACGAAAACACCGATGCCAACGACTTCAGAAACCAGTGAAATAAAATGAGCCTGGAACAATTTTGGTGCAGAGAGAATGACAGGATTTAGAAGTAATGATAAGGCCGTGGTCAGGCTTAATTCAGGAACTCTTAAATCCTCATACTGTGCCCAATATAGTCTATTGAGGAAATTATGAAATGCCTGCTCATCAGAAACTGACAGGATGAAATGAGCAGAAATCACCTCCAGCACTGTCCCAATTCCACCATGTACTAAGTTGTGCATAAATACCATTTTAGTAGTAGAAGATGTAGAATCCACCAGCATAAAGTATTCTCTCAATGATTCATGCATTAGAAGCTCATCCACAAATACCTATGAATCATTACTCCAAATTAAGTTGCTATCATTTATTAACAAACCCCTAAATGCAAAAACTGAGGCGACAAAAGAACACAAGCACACGAGTAGTAGTAATAATACATACATAAATAAACAAAGGCAGTGTAGTATACCAAACAGAAAAAGCGTATTGCAACAAGGTGAACATTTTATGCAAGATATTCATGAGAATTGAGTGCTAGCTGTAACTCACTCCACGAGGAATCCAAACGATATAATGTGAACGTACAAAGATTCTCAAGCTGAATGGTCGGCAAAGACAGACAACATCAGAGATCAGAGAGCATAAGTGGTAATTCTATTCTTGATATATTAGAAATGTGAACCAAATGATAAACATAACAGTGCTGTCCTTCATGTGACTATGTCCAGTGCACGCAATTGTGCAAGCGAGTTCCTTATAATATGCCTACAATATTCTCATCTAATTGGTCAAGATATAAAAATTTTAAATCATTTGAATCATGGTAATCGATAGATAATACCTCATGCAAGTGGGAAAAGGTGAAAATGCAATAAAAAGCAGAGAAATGATATCGAGTCCCAAAAAGAGAAGGAAAATCTGGAAGAACCTCAAGGACTGCACATATGAATGGATGGCATGGATCAGAAGGTTCTAAAATACACAAGGAAGCAACAAAATCCTCAGAGACAAAGGTAGTACAATCAGGTTCAGTGATTCTGCATTCATGTAAAAAATACTTCTCCAAGCTGATAGACTCTTTCTCCTCCTTTCCACTTGTAATCAAATACAGCAATTTCCTGAGTACTGAAAGAAGAACACCGACCTTTTCCAGTACAACATTTTGTTCGAAAGCAACCAGAGTCAAGATAACCAAACAACTTCTCAAAAGCAACATAAACTCTTTAATGGAGTTCCACAAATCATTATCTTTACGAGCATGTTCAGGAGAAATGCTGAAAGAAATAGTTATCAAGTCATAGAAAACTCGCTTAAATCTCCGATCAAGTTCTTTGAACAAAAAATCTGCCAGATCACATAAATCCCGGAAACTTTTACAGCTTCCAGACTGACCAATTTCTTTGTTCAACTTAACCAATGCGGCTTCATTTCTAGACAAACCCAACGGTTCAGTTAAAGACCACTGAAGCAGGAGGCAGTACAAACGTTTCATGCTGGTGGGAGTTATAAACCCTGACGACAACAAAATGTAAGAATAAGATGAGATCAATCATTGGTTTCATAGATTAATTCTCCAATAAACTCAAAATTCACCAAACTGCAGCAGCCAGAAACACAGAGACAACCGAAAGTACTAAACAAAATGGAAATGCAAACATGAAAACTACCAGGATTTGGAATATACTTGTGAAATTGCGTACATAATAGGGGGGGAAACTGGTAGTTCGCACAAAGAAAAGCCTAAAATGGGCAGCAGGTAGTTTCCAGTGTAAGAAAATGCGTAAAGATTCAAACCCAGGGCGTCGGTGTGTGGCGTTCGCAACCTTAAGTGGAGAGCACAACAGCGGGAAGACGAAGAACAATGAATCAGTTTTTTTTTTTTCTTTTTCTTTTATATATATAGATATATATATATTATTATTATTAATTTATTTATTATAAAATAGTTGAACTTCGGTCTAAGTTTCAATTAGGAGATTGAGTTGGATTTTAGGTTGGATTGGTTTAGGGTCTACGATTTCGTTGTCATCTGTACATAGGTGCCTAGTAGTCCACGATTTGAGTATTTTAAAAAAATACAAAGTAAGTGATCCTACTATTGCGGTCATGGAATGCAAACACACATGCAACTCAAGATTACGGACCTATTGTTAAAATAGAGGATGCCTTCAATCTGGACAAAATTGGCTCTGTAGAACTTCCCTAAACATGACTCAAACGTGCGAGTGTGAGTCCCAAGCGGTTCGCACCCCCTTGAGTCCATCATAGTCGAACTAATTGTTTGTAGTTGGACATTCGGAGGTCAGCAAACCCTTGAATATCATACAAAGCATGATCATCATCATCATAGTATACGCATTCGTATTCAAAAAGAACCCGATGTAAATGAACACACAATAAACATAAGATCTCTATAGCTTTCATTCATTTTAAATCATTCTTATGATACAATCCTATACATCATTTATATATTATTTTAGTTAACATGCATGCATTGGATACATTCATCATAATTAACTTAATTAGGGGTTGTGTCTCTGAAATACACTTCGTCATAATACATCATGACATCTCATACATGCAAATCATTTTAATATGAAATACCATCATATTAAGATATATCATTATTATGCATCTTATGTCTTCATATCATCATAATATTATAACATAATGACATTATGACATCATTATCATACAACATAATGTCATATCAATTCACATCATCATAACATCATCATAATATCATATCGAGTCACATCACATAACATTATAATATTATATCGAGTCATATCATCATAATATCATATTAAATCACATCATCATAACATCATAGCATCATCTTAATATCATATAAACATAGATGANATTGTTCTCTCTATACCGAAGCCTATCTTTTAACCAGTTGACCAACTAAAGTGTTTCTACCATGGTTAAATTATTATTATTATTGTTTTTTCACTTTTTAACATCGTATTATTAAACTTTTACCAATCTATTACATATAAATTTAAACACGACTCAAAATTTAAACTAAATTTATAACTTAATCCTACAGAAAAATAACATGATACAAAAGGAAAATGAGGGAGAAGAAGAAAAGACTGTTGAGTTACCCCATGACGAACATGACACCGACAACCACCTTGACGAGACTCATTACATCATATAGTGTAGATAACGCTATAGAGGAGAGGATTGACAAACTAGGGAACAACATAATTGCACACAAGTGATTACTATTGAACGATGTCGTAGCTTTGCTGGTCAAAAGGATAATTGATTACTAGTGTAACTCTTTGTCTGTAGGTTTGAACCTTAGAAGGTAGAGAGGGAGATGGAGGGGTTTCAAAGAGGAAAAGAATGAATGAGAGGCCGTTGGGAGGCCACATTTTAATTTTTTAACGTTATTAATTTTATTTAGTTTTTGTTGCGTCATTTAAAAGATGTTTTCGAACATGTAAATCTATGACAGTGTTTTAAGATAAAGTTTATGTTTTAAAGATGTTTTCGAACAAGTAAGTCCATGACAGTGTTTTAAGATAAAGTTTATGTTTTAAAGATGCTTTCGAACACAGAAGTTCATGATAGTGTTTTAAGATGAAATTTAAGTTTTAAAAATGTTTTCGAATACGTAAGTCCATGACAGATGAAGTTTATGTTTTAAAGATGTTTTCGAACACGTAAGTCCATGATAGTGTTTTAAGATGAAGTTTATGTTTTAAAGATGTTTTCGAACACGTAAGTCCATGATAGTGTTTTAAGATGAATTTATGTTTTAAAGATGTTTTCGAACACATAAGTCCATGACAGTGTTTTAAGATGAAGTTCATTTTTTAAAGATGTTTTCGAATACGTAAGTCCATGACAGTGTTTTAAGATGAAGTTCATGTTTTAAAAATGTTTTTGAACACGTAAGTCAATGATAGTGTTTTAAGATGAATTTATGTTTTAAAGATGTTTTCGAACACGCAAGTTCATGACAGTGTTTTAAGATGAAGTTTATGTTTTAAAGATGTTTTCGAACATGTTAGTCCATGATAGTGTTTTAAGATGAAGTTTATGTTTTAAAGATGTTTTCGAACATGTTAGTTCATGATAGTGTTTTAAGATGAAGTTTATGTTTTTGATAAAGTTTTAAATGTTATTTATTTTATTTAGTTTTTGTTGTGTCATTTAAAAGATGTTTTCGAACACATAAGTCCATGACAGTATTTTAAGATAAAATTTATGTTTTAAAGATGTTTTCGAATACATAAGTACACGATAGTATTTTAAGATAAAGTTAATGTTTTATGATGAAGTAGTGATACATTCTGCCATTTGTAAAGGGGTTAGGTGAGGAGAGATAGGAGAGATAGTTGAGAAACCGAGGTTAGTAGATAGAATTGAAGAAACCGAGGTTAGTGGAGAGAAGTTGCCGGAAAGAGTTGTCTTAAAAACGTAATTTATTTATTTATTTATTATTTACTTCAACTATTACTGGCACACCAAGTGTGTCTACTCCCTTTCGGGCTCAGCATTCTCGCTGGCACATATACTGGCACACCGCGTGGTGTCTACCCTCCTTTGGGGCTCAGTGACACAATCGCACTTTCGAAGGCAGCGGACTAGCGATTGTGCGGCACTCACTTTCCAGCGACAAGTGAGTTAAGCCAATTTGTTCTTGCGTCGCCTACGGCCAAGCGACGTACGGTCGAGCCTCTAGCCTCGGTTTTAAAAGAAGGTTTTAGAAAACGAGGAGAGAGCGAGATTTTTGAAAGAGAGATTTTTAGAAAGAGACGTTATATAAGCAAGCAAGAGAAAGATAACAACGGCTTAGCATATATAACCTTGGGTAGGGAGAAGTTGACGACTAGTCATATCCCCCTATAGTACATTCTGGGCCATTTTAGTTCTGGCAGGCCTAGACATGATTTTCTTGAGGTGTCATACGCTCTAGAATTACAAAGGGAAAAACACTAGAATGAAAAGACATGACAAGGGTTTGGCTTGTCATGGGCATGCGGCCATGGGCAACAGGCCCTGGACAGGCATGACCGTGACACCCTCCCCCACCTAATTGGTTGACGTCCCCGTCAACCGACTACTTTCATACCTTGCGATGTGGGTGGCGGCGGAGTTCAGATCTTCGGCGCGTTCCCAGCTTGTTTCCTCTGTAGGGAGATTCTTCCATTTGACAAGGAATTCACGAATCGTCCGTACAGGTCTTCCTATCTTCCTAACCCTGTCGGCTAGGATCTCTTCCACTTCCTTTGTTTCTTTTTGTTTCAGATCGATGCTCGGTCTTGTGGTTGTATTTCGATGGTCGTCGTCTGGATCAGGGTGATAGGGCTTCAAGTTGCTCACATGAATGACGGGGTGAATTTTCATCCATGCGGGGAGTGCAACTCGGTAGGAGGTAGCCCCAATCTTTTTAAGAACTTCAACCGGGCCTTCGTATTTACGAACTAATCTCTGGTCCTTTCGGCTACGAAATCTGATCTGTTCTGGTCTCAGCTTGATAAGGACTTGATCTCCTGCACGGAAATGAAGGGGGCGACGCTTCTTGTCCGCCCATTTCTTCATATGCTTGGAAGCCTTCTCTAAATATGCTCGGGCTATATCTGTCGTCTGCTTCCATTCTCTTGTAAAGTTGTGAGCTTGAGGGTTTTTTCCTGCATAAGGATGATCAATAATATGGGGTAAGGCCGGTTGTCGTCCACTTACAATTTCAAAGGGACTCTTCCCCGTAGACGAGCTTGTTTGACAATTGAAGCAAAATTGGGCGACATCTAACAATTGTATCCAGTTCTTTTGGCGAGCGTCGACGAAGTGACGTAAGTATTCTTCGAGCAAGCAGTTGAACCGTTCTGTCTGTCCATCGGTTTGAGGGTGATAACTCGAGGAGATGTTCAAGGTTGTTCCCAAGAAAGCGAATAACTCAGTCCAGAATGTCCCAATAAATCTGCCATCCCTGTCACTGATGATGCTCGACGGAATGCCCCATAACTTTACAACGTGTTTGAAAAACAGTTGGGCTGTGAGTTCCGCCGAACATAATTTGGGAGTGGGGATGAACGTCGCATATTTTGAGAACCGGTCCACAATAACCAAGATGGCGTCATATTCCCCGACTTTTGGGAGGTGTGTTATGAAGTCCAGAGATACACTTTCCCAGGGTCGTGTTGGCACAGGTAGAGGTTCCAAGAGTCCAGAGACTTTGGCTTTCTCGACCTTATCCTGTTGGCAGATGAGGCACGTCTTGGTGTATTGCATGATGTCGTCTCGCATGTTTGGCCAGAAGTACCCCTTCTTTATTAGGGCGTATGTTCTTTGCCATCCCGGGTGTCCGGCCCATAAGGTGTCGTGACATTCTTGAATGAGTTTCTTCCTCAGTTCTCCCGTTCTTGGGACGTACAATCTGTTTCCTTTGGTTATCAGGAGGTCCCCCTCAACCCAAAACTGCCGTGTCTTTCCAGCCTTAGCTAGTTCGACAACGGCTTTGGCCGATGGGTCTTTGTGTAAATGTTCCTTGATGATGTCGCGCATCGATCCATCGATCTTACTTGAATGAATATGGGCTAACATGCACAGGGCCGCATGTTCGCCCTTCCGACTCAGCGCGTCGGCTGCTTGATTACTCTTTCCCGCTTTGTGTTCGAACTTGAAGTCGAATTCAGCCAACGACTCCTGCCACCGGGCTTGTTTTGCTGTTAATTTTGGTTGATCAAAGAAGTGGCAAGTGGCGCTGTTATCCGTCTTCACTACGAACTGCGATCCTAAGAGATACTGTCTCCAGACTCGAAGGCAATGGACTACAGCCAGCATTTCTTTCTCGGAGACAGTGTATCTTCGTTCGGCATCGTTGAGCTTTCGACTTTCGTAAGCGATGGGGTGGCCTTCTTGAATAAGGACCCCACCGAGAGCAAAGTCGGAAGCATCGGTTTCCACTTCAAATGGCTTTGTGACGTCAACCAACCCGAGGACAGGACCCCTCGTCATGGTTGTTTTCAGATTTTCAAAGGCCATTTGACAATCATTCGACCACGACCAAGGGTGGTCTTTCTTCAACAGCTCTGTCAATGGGGCGGCTCGTCGTGAAAACCCTTCGACGAACCGCCTATAGTAGTTGGCTAGTCCTAAGAAGGACCTCAACTCAGATACGGAAGTAGGAACCTTCCATTCTTGGATAGCTTTTATCTTGTCGCTATCCATACTGATTTGTCCACATCTGACGACATGTCCAAGGAAGTGGATGCATGTTTGTGCGAATGCACATTTCTCCTTCTTCACATACAGCTGGTTCTGCCGGAGCTTGTCAAACACTAACTTCAAGTGCACTTTGTGTTCCTCGAGGGTTGTGCTGTAAACAACAATGTCGTCGAGGTATACTATGACGAACTGATCCAGGTATTCGTAGAAAACCTGGTTCATCAACGTGCAGAACGTAGCTGGGGCGTTTGTCAAGCCAAAGGGCATTACTAGGAATTCGAAGGCCCCATATCTTGTTACGCACGTCGTCTTGGGTTCGTCCCCTTCGGCAATACGTACTTGATAATATCCCGATCGTAAGTCCAATTTCGTGAAGTACTTGGCCCCGTGAAGTTGGTCGAACAAGTCAGATATTATCGGCAGAGGATATTTGTTGCGTACTGTCACCTTGTTTAAGGCTCTATAGTCTATGCACAGGCGCAACGTCCCATCCTTCTTCTTCTGGAATAGTACGGGGGCTCCATAAGGGGCCTTTGCCGGGCGAATGAATCCCGCCTTCAGCAACTCGTCTAGTTGTTTCCTCAATTCGGCTAGCTCGGGTGGAGCCATCCGGTATGCATTCTTTGCGGGCGGCTTAACCCCGGGGAGGAGTTCGATTTCGTGGTCAATGCCTCGACGAGGTGGTAGTGTTTGTGGTAGACTCTCTGGCATTATGTCGGTATAGCTGTCTAATACATCCTTGATTTCCTCTGGGACAGTCTCTTCGGTGGTTGCCTCTTCTATCAGTGGTATGGCCATGAAGGTAGGTTCCTCTCGTGCGAGTCCCCTTTTCAGCTGTATGGCCGAGATCATCCGAAGATTACCTGGTTGCTTGATGCTTGCAGGTATTACTGTGGGGTTACGGTCGGTGATCACTAAGCATTTTGCCAATGGCATTGGGATGACTTTGTGTTCTAGGAGGAACTCCATCCCAAGTACCACATCGAAGTCGTCCATGCGAACCACGACAAGGTCTAGCTCTCCAGTCCAATCCCCTATTTTGAAGGGGACTCCTTTGGAAACTCCCACAATAGGCAAGGCCTCGGAGTTGACAGCTTTCATTTTCCCCGGGTCTTTTCCTATGGTGAGTCCCAATCTTCTGGCTTCTTGATCAGCAATGAAGTTGTGGGTTGCTCCAGAGTCTATCAGAGTGCTCTTGCTCAGTCGAGAGTTTATGGTGGCATCTACGAACATAAGCCCTTTCTCTATTATCTCCTTCGGTTCGACTTTCCGTTGGAGGGCTGACAAGAATTTGAGTGCGCCCATTCGGGGGTTGTCGTGATCTTCCTTCTTGTCTAGCAAAGTCTCGACCCTTGCCTCATTGCTCTCTTGAATGGACACTTGGAGTGCAGTGAGAGAGGCCCGATGAGGACAGTAGGATACCTTGTGGGGGCCTTTACATAGCATGCATTGCAAAGGCGTCGTCGGGTGGTTCTTTTGGTGGTAAGGCCCTCGAGATGTCCCCGCTTGATTGTTCTGAGGAGGTCTATCCGTCCATCCATTCGATCTGTTGGGGCTTCCATTTCGATGGCCTGGTGGTCGGTATGGTTTGCCCCCATTGTTTGGGGCTGGTGTCGCTCTTCTTTGGGATCCTGCTTCGTTCCCACAGTCCACGAGTCTCTCGGCGCAGGCCATTGCGGCAGCTAGGGTTTGGACCCTGTTCTCATGTATCTTTGTTTTGGCCCACGGTTGTAGACCATTTATAAAGAAGAACACCTTGTCCTTCTCTGCTGTACCCCTGATATCCAGCATCAGGGTTGAGAATTGTCTGACGTAGTCCCGTATGTTTCCAGTGTGTTTCAGGGCTACTATTTTCTCCATTGCTATGTGTCCTGCGTTTTCGGGGAGGAATTGTTCCCTCAACTCTCTCTTGAGGTCCTCCCATGAGTCAATGGTGCACAATCCATCCTCGATGTCTTGCACCTTCGTACGCCACCACAGTTTGGCGTCGTCTACGAGATACATCGCAGCTACAGTCACCTTCTTGTCGTCGGTACAAGCCGTTGTGGCTTTGAAGTACTGTTCGACGTCGAAGATGAAGTTCTCCAACTCTTTGGCGTCCCGATTCCCTTTGAAGGCTCTAGGGTCTGGGAACCTTAGTTTGTTGGATCCTGTACTAGTTTGTCCAGCCGTGACACCTTCCACGGCTTTCATGGTAACTTCAATTCGAGTGCTCATGGCGGACATCCTTTCTTGGAGGTCGTCGACTGTTGATCTGAATTCATCAGCCAATCCATTGAACAAACTCATCATTGTGTTTTGTAGTATGTCGAACTCTTCGCCACGTCCCTCTTTGTGTGCGACAGAGCTATCCGGACTATCAGACGGTTTTGGGCTGCTCGTAGGAGCAACTCTTTCTTCGAGCGAGGTCACTCGAAACAGCAGTTCTGCGATTGGCAACCCATCTAGGCGGTTGCCCATTGCGTCGACTTGGACGACTTTCTCACTCAGTTCGGTCACCCGTGTTTCCAAGAAACGGAGGGTGTCAGGGACTTCTTTGAGGAACAGCATTTCCTCCTCTATTAGCGTAAGCCGATCGGCTTGTGCTTTGGGTGTCGACTTTGTCGTCGACATGATTTCGGTCTGTATGACGTTACGGAGCTAACAAAGCTCTGATACCACTTGACACAATCGCACTTTCGAAGGCAGCGGACTAGCGATTGTGCGGCACTCACTTTCCAGCGACAAGTGAGTTAAGCCAATTTGTTCTTGCGTCGCCTACGGCCAAGCGACGTACGGTCGAGCCTCTAGCCTCGGTTTTAAAAGAAGGTTTTAGAAAACGAGGAGAGAGCGAGATTTTTGAAAGAGAGATTTTAGAAAGAGACGTTATATAAGCAAGCAAGAGAAAGATAACAACGGCTTAGCATATATAACCTTGGGTAGGGAGAAGTTGACGACTAGTCATATCCCCCTATAGTACATTCTGGGCCATTTTAGTTCTGGCAGGCCTAGACATGATTTTCTTGAGGTGTCATACGCTCTAGAATTACAAAGGGAAAAACACTAGAATGAAAAGACATGACAAGGGTTTGGCTTGTCATGGGCATGCAGCCATGGGCAACAGGCCCTGGACAGGCATGACCGTGACACTCAGCATCCTCACTAGCACATTGTCCGGTGTCTACCCCCCTTCGAGGAACAACCTCCTCACTAGAACATTGCTCGGTGTCTACCCCTCTTCGAGGAACAACCTCCTCACTAGAACATTGCCCGGTGTCTGGCTTTAATACCATTTGTAACAGCCCAGGCCCACCACCGGCAGATATTGTTCTCTTTGGCTTTACCTTTCGCGCTTTCCCCTCAAGATTTTTAAAACGTGTCTGCTAGGGAGAGGTTTCCACACCCTTATAAAGAGTGTTTCGTTCTCCTTCCCAACCGATGTGAGATCTCACAAAAATATGGACAAATGTTTAGATGAGGTGAATGAAGATCATAGGACTACCATTTGGATTAACAAAATGAAGATTATATACAAGTAAATTTAAGAATAGTTTCATCTTTTAAGACATTATACACATATTTTTATTTACCTAAATAATTTTTAAATATACTATGAAATTATAGTATCTAATAAATGGTGTGTTTAATAGACATCATAGTCATTAGACATTATTTATATTCCAAGAAACTTTAAATTTATATTGAAAATTCAAATTTGTTAATAAGTTTAAAATCTAAATGAATTATTTAGGCAGAATTATAAATATGAATCTATAACTTTTTAGAATAATAAAAAATTAATGAAACTAAATATAGATAAATTAAAAAGAATTTGATCATAATTTCCAATTCTTTTAACTTTAATTACAACCTCCAATAAAGTTCTTACTTTAATTATACTAAAGAGTTTTAAATACAAAATAATAGATTTAATTGGGAAAAAGAAGGATACAGTAGATATGTCAAGATATTTTTTTATCCTTGATAGTTGAACTTTAAGGCAATTGATTTTGACAATCATTTTGTTTTAACGGATATCATCAAGATGATAGATCTGAGGTTGAATTAGATTTTGAGGATGGGAGTTAGGCTACTACCAATAACAGTTAGTACCTTCAGCTTGGGTCAACCATGTAAGTGGTTTTACTGTTGACTTGATTGGATGAATTGATTGAAGTATGAACGGTGTATGCCCTGTGGCTCTTGCACGTGTTGTACCTTGTAATTGTTTAATGTTTGTGTATTATGTTATGTGATGCTACGACGTATGCTATGTTATATTGTAAGTTGTTCTATGAGATGTTTATGTTATGTTATGAATCTTGTTGTGACTTCCATGTCGTATGATAGCATAATACTTCTATGTGATATGTCATACACCTTATGTTAACCTGATTACTATGTTAACCTGATTAGTTCAGGATTTTGAGATACTGTTATGACACGTATGTATTCATGAAAGTTATGTTTATGAAAGAATAAATGTACGACCTATATAGTGCGTGTACGCATTGTAATAGCCCAAAAATAAATAAAGAAATAAACCAATAAAAAAATTATAAAAACAAAAAAGAGTTAAAATAATAATAATAATAATAAATAAATTAATTAATTAAAATTAAAAATGGTCAA